>NW_020954702.1:7010257-7074950 GCF_900497805.2 Vombatus ursinus
TATCTATCTATCTATCTATCTATCTATCTATCTATCTATCTATCTATATGTGTGTGTGTGTATATATATGTATATATATCTATATATATATACATATATATATATATGTACACATTATCTCCTCTGATAAAATGTAAACTCCTTGAGGGCAGAAACCTATTTTGTTTTTGTATCTCCAATACCTAGTGCCTAGCACAGAATAGGTATTTAATCAACGCTTGTTGATTTATTGATAGAGTGATTAAAACCAACGAGGTCTTTCCACAGGAAATTGAGTGAGGAAAACCCAGAAGAGAAAATATTGGTTGCAATCAGAAACCAGTAAGGTAGACTGAGTCAAGTCTTAGGACTCTCCCTGGTAGAAGAAAATTAATGTGTACATGTGTGGCAGGGTGGCAATGGGAGTGAGGAAGTGGTTCTCTGGTCTGTGGCACCATATCAAAACAGGAACAAATAAATCCAGAGTGTATCAATGAATCTCATTCTGGATGCAGTAAGGAAACCTTTCCCATCCTAAAATTCTGTCTCAGTTCATAATAAACAGAGGATATCTCCTAAGAATGATTTCATGAGCTCAATCTTAGGATTTCACTAGAGGTTTAGAAAGACAAGTCAAATCTCCAAAAGTCTCATGATGGAGAATGCTATCCACACCCAAAGAAAGAACTATGGAGTTTGAACGCAGATCGAAGCATACTATTGGCCATTTTTTACTTCTGTTTTGTTTCCTCTTTCTTCTGGATCCTCCTATTGGTTCTAATTCTTCCTTACAACATGACTAATGTGAAAATATGTTTAATAGGAATGTATATGTAAAACCTATATCAGATCGCATGCCATCTTGGAGAGGGAGGGAGAGAAAAATTTTAAACTCAAAAGCTTACAGAAGTGATTGTTGATAAATCAAAATAAATTACTAAATACTCAAAAAAAGACAAGATTAACAATCTGTTGTAATGATAGCTATCTCAAACACCTAGTTAAAATATCAAATAAAAGTCTATAGTTTTGGGTTGTTATTGGTGGGTTGTTTTTTTTTTTTTTTTAACTTTATACCTGTAATGATGTGGAGGCTGCACCAATCAGGAGTCCCAGAGACTGAGCCACCAGTGATGTCATTGTCCCCAAGGCTGCAAATAGGACAAATCTGAGAGCATCAGATGGCTGAGAAGTCATCCAGTATACGATACTGCAGTAGGCTACTGGAAACATGATCTGACAAAGAAAAGGCATTAATCAGTCATATGGAGAAGTTTTAGACATATAAGGTAATTAAAAACACAGTCCAAGCAACATGATTTAACATTACACTTCTATCCCTTATATATTGTGCTCTGTGGCAATGATGCTAATTAGCAGAATTCGTTGATCAGTAACATTCTATCAAATAATTTTTTTTTTTTGCTGCTTGGAAATTAGGAGACAACTCACACTTTCTGCTCAGACAGGAAATTAAGACAGGAAACAACACTCCAATGTGAAAGCACACTCTTTCTCATCCTGTCTTTTTCTCTAGAAAACCACAATCTAATGAGACTTAACAGTTTGCCACCCTTTTTCTGTAGAAAACATTTTCCTTCTCAAATAATATTATAATATTAATTTACCTGAAAGGGAACATCAGCCATGGTCTTGGCCAGATAATAGGCCTTTAGACTGTACCAATAATTCAGATGTTCTCTAAGAAAAACTCCCATCTCAAGAGGAACTGTAGAGAATATGAAAAAAAATTAGTAGTGAATACCATGTGACATGTAAAATATGACGGGCTTATCGTTTACGATCTCATTCTCTCCTATGACTCAGTATGGTCTATCGATGTTAATATAGAAAAAGCTGTTACAGTACATGGACTATTTTGTATCTTAAGTTTGTTGGGCTTAACTGGTTTAGAAAAAATTCACATCAAAAATGTAGCCCTAGTTTGAAAAAGATTACCAATAAATTGTTTTCCTCTTCAAAATATCTTATTTTTATTGATATCTTTAAAATGTTTTTAATCTCACATTGATTTCTAAATGCATACCCTTTCTCTGTCCCAATCTTATGGGACATCCTTTTTAATAACAATTTAAAAAAAGAGGCAATTTATCAAAACTAATCAACATAATGGCCATATCCAATAATACAACATTCCTTATTCTATTTCTGCAGTGAAAGGAGGGAGGTACATTTTTAAAACTTATCTGTGGGGCCATACTTTGTCATGATAATTACAGAACATTCAGTTTTGCAGTCCTGTCATTTTATTTTCTGTTAACATTGCCATATACACTGTACTTATTAGTTTCCTATTTCTATTAATTTCACTTGTCATAATTTCATTTCAATCTTATGATCCTTCTCTGAATTTTTTATATTCATTGTTTCTTATGGTGAAGTAATAATATTTCCTCACAAGTATGTACTATAACTTGTTTAGCTATTCTCTAATTGATAGGCATCTACTTTGTTTCCAATTCATAACTAGCACAAAAAGTGCTATTATGAATAGTTTTGTGTTGTATATATAGGATTTATCTTTCTGGATTTGATCTTCTTAGGCAACATGCAGAGAATGGTATCTTTACATTAAAAGTGTAGGGAAATATTAATCACTTTTTTAGCGGAATTTCAAATTGAGTTCCAGAATGTTTGAGTAAATTCATAATTCCACCAATGGTGTGTTAATGGATCAATTGTACCACAACCTCTCGATATTAGCTGTTTCCACTTTTTGTCATCTTTGCCAATTTGTTACATGGGAGGTAAAACCTCACAGGTGCTTTGATGTGCATTTCTTTTTATTATTAGTGATTTGGTAGTCTTTAATATGGCTATTAATAGTTTTCAGTTCTTTTCTTGAGAATTTTTTTTTATATCCTGTTACCACTAATCCAGAAAGGAATCATTTTTGGTCTTCTATATTTGTGTTAATTCTATATATTTATAAGTTGGATATAAAACCCTTATCAGAGATATTTGATGCAAATATATTTCCCCACCAGCAGGTTCTTTTCTTAACCTAACTTTGATTTTGTTAGTACAAAAGCTTTTCAACTGCACATAACAAAAATGATCTCTTCTATCTTTTGTGATCTCCTCTATTTCCCATTTGGTCATGAATTCTCTCCCAAGCTATAATTGCTAATAATCCCAAGCTAATTCCGTTATCTTTAGGACGTTACCTTTTATGTTCAAGTCAAATTGCTAAAATAGTTCATGATTACCTAAATGCATTTATCCCTTCCACATTGCAACATTCCCCATCACGGCTTTGATATGTCGTGGGTTATCATAGGAAATTAAATGGGAATTTTGGGGGAGTTTTGTGGAAACCGCAGATGACATATGAAGGCCAACAGATGACACAGATGATACTATGACCAAATACTTAACCCAAATTTTACAATAAGGCATTGTAAACACCCCACAAAAGAAAAAGAAAAAATTCAGACTTTTTCTTTGGTTCAAAGGGAGGGCTGAAAAAATTTATGTATGTTTTCCAGATTGTGGGGGGCCCACACCTCTAACCTGCACGTTGTGGAAGGGATAATTGTAGTAAGTTAGATGACAATGACAGTCATATACTAATGCTGAGTCATTTTGGATTGTAATTTTAAAAGTTTTGTTTCCTCGTGCTTGAATTCTTTCAAAATTAGCTGAACTTTTCCTTCTCTCCTCCCTCCACCTAAGGATCTGGAAAGAGAACAGAATCAATTATATAATGTTGACTGCTTTCCCAAACTTAAAAACAAAAGTACCACTTTCCAAGATGATTGTGTTCTCCTGATATTTAATTCTAACAGACATTTCAACCAGATTAGGGTAAAATTAGTCCATCAAAAGTACCATCAGCTCGAAGAACTAATCCATAGAAGTTTCACTGGAGTCTAAAATAGATGGTCGTAACATTGTGCTTAACATCATATGATTTGAAGGATTTTGAGAAGTATCTCTGCTCAAAATTCCATAAGGGATACATTTCTTTTAGTTCAATTAAGCATTGTATGCAAGGATCTAAGACAGCTCCAAAAGTCTCATGATGGAAAATGCTATCCACATCCAAAGAAAGAACTATGGAGTTTGAATGCAGATGGAAACATACTATTTGCCGTTTTTTTCTTCTGTTTTGTTTTATTTCCTCTTTCTTGTGGTTCCTTCTGTTGGTTTTAATTCTTCCTTACAACATGACTCATGTGAAAATATGTTTAATGGGAATGTATATGTATCGCCTATATCAGATTACATGCCATCTTGGGGAGGGAGGGGGAGAAAAATTTAAAACTCAAAAGTTCATGAAAATGACTGTTGATAAATCAAAATAAATTAATAAAAATAAATTAAGCATTGCACTGCCTTTTTATAAAATTCAAATCCTTCAATTTATGAAAAGTATTCTTTCCAAGAGCATATTTATATTCAAACAATTTTCCAATAACAACTCCTGAATTTAATGAAAATGTATACAGATGACACATTTTCACAACAGGCATTTTGCTTCCTTCATATCTCATATAAAATAAAGATGTTTCTGTCATTGTTACTCACATGTGAGGACAGTAGGCATTAGTGCAGCAAACATGAGGAACAACATGGAAAAGAAGAGGAAACCAGAGTTGCTCAAGACTTTCTTGGCCTCATTCCCAATTCCTAAATATAGCAAGCCTATGAGAAGTCCAATCCCAATGTGTGATGTGATCCTTAAATGTGTCAATACCTGAGGGAAAACACAAATTAGTCATGTTATTTTAAATTTTGTATTAAATTAATTGTACAATAAAAATAGATAACAATGAAAATGTATCAATAATTCACTGTACCATATAACATATTCTACTCCCTGATTATTATTGATATTTGCTTTCAACATTCAGCTTAGGTACCATTTCCTCTCTGATATCATCTGTTCTGGGTTGGACCTGACTCAGGCCAGCATTCTGGTACTTTAAGTTCCATACTGGAACAAAATGATGCACGTATGTCATTCAACAGTTAACTAAAGATTAACTTAGTTGCTTAGTCATATAGCAAGCAATAACAAGGGAATGCAACTTCAAGTTGATTCACCTGAGCAAAGGTATCTTAACTGAGTTGTTCGTTGTCAGCCACTAAGCATGACAATGTCTGCAGCTTCTTGTGACAGCTTTATACAGGCACTGTGCTAAGAACTAGGAATACAAAGAGGCAAAATACAGTCCTATCCTCAAAGCACTTACAATCTAATAGCAGCATTGTGGGTGCAGTTAAAGTTGTGTAACATAAATTTGCTGTAGACCCAGAAAGCGATGTCAACAGGCTGAGCCTTCAGTCCCTGAGCCAACCAGCTCTTAATACCTTTTAAGGAAAAACCATTCTAACTTGCATGAGGGCAGAGGTTATAATATTGCTCCTCCAGCACTCCTCCCCTTGGTGAAGCTCCTTAAGATCTTCTGCCTTTATATTAGAAGACTTCAATTTACATATTACTTATCTCAAACATCCTAACCTAACCTCTCATTTCTTCAAACTACTCACTTCTCATGACCTCCTCCACCTCACCTCAGCCACACACAAAGATGGTCATACTCTTGATCTTGCCATTACCCAAAAATGTAACACCCCCACCATGTTCAAGCATTCTGAAATCTCCTTATTTGACCACAGTGTATTGACTTTCTACTTCTCCCTCTGCCTTCCCTTACTTAATCCTACTCTTTGTCCACCTTGCAACATCCAGTCACTTTAAATTTCTTTTTTTTCTCTGAAATCATTTATTTCATAATTTCTTACAATGCAATAATATCCCATGACATTCATGTACAATTTGTTCAACCATTTCCTAATTGTCTAAAAGGCCATCAAAGGCACCCCTCCCCTTAGATTTTAATTCTTTTTTTTATTTTTAGTTTTCAACATTTACTTCCACAAGATTTTGAGCTCCAAATTTTCACCCCATCTTGCCCCTCCTCCACCCCAAGATGGCATGCATTCTGAATACCCCTTCCCCTAGTCTGCTTTCCCTGCTACCTCTCCCCCTCTTCCCCTTCTATTTTCCTATAGGGCAGGATAGATTTCTGTACCCCATTTCCTGTATTTCTTGTTTCCCAGTTGCATGTGAAAACATTTTTTTTTAAACATGTGTTTTTAAATCTTTGGGTTCCAAAATTTCTCCCTTCCTCTCTCCCCACCCTCATTGAAAAGGCAAGCAACTCAATATAGGCTATATATGTGCAGTTATGAAAAACACTTCCATAGTAGACATATGGTAAAAAACTAATTCTATTTCCATTAATCCCATCCTGCCCCCCCATTTATTCGATTCTTTCTTTTGACCCTGTCCCTCCTCAGAAGTATTTGCTTCTAATTACCCCCTTTCCCAATCTGCCCTCCTCTCCATCATCCCCCAACTCTCTTGTCCCCTTCCCCTCCTATTTTCCTGTAGGGTAAGATGGATTTCCATAACCAATTGAATGTGTATGTTATTCCCTCCTTAAGTCAAATCCTGTGAGAATAAGATTCACTCATTCCCTCTCACCTTCCCCCATTTGCCCTCCACTGTAAGATCCTTTTCTCTTCTGTTTTTTTTTGTGAGATAATTTACTCCATTCTATCTTTCCCTTTCTCCTTCTCCTAGTATAATCCTCTCTCACCCCTTAATTTTATTCTCCAGAGTTTTTAGTTTTTCTCTTCCTTCTTTAGTGCTGCCTATATCAATCATCTTGAATATCGGAGACCAGGGTCAGTCAGTAAGAGCCCTAAAGTCAATTATAACTAGTGGAAGATCCTTTAAAATGGTAGTGTCAAACTCAAATTAAAATAGGGGCCACTAAACCATATGTAAGGATCTCTGTTGGTCATGTATTGATTTAGAAAACCACATGTTAATGTTATCCTTGTTTTATTGTATTTTTATTCATTCTGTTAAATATTCCCCATTTCAATTTTAATGTAGTTCAGGCCATATTCTTGGGAGTGTTGCAGGACATATGACATGGGCCATGTATTTGACAACTCTCATCTAGAATGGTCAGTCAGCAAAAATTTGTTGTGTTTACTATGTTATAGGCACTGTGCTAAGAACTGAGAACACACAAGAGACAAAATACAGTCCTATTCTCAAGGAGCTTACAATCTAATAGCAGCATTGCAGACCCAGTTGAAGTTGTATAACATAAATTTGCAGTGGACCCAGTCAAAATGGTTGCATGATTTTTCTCCACCTTCATTCAGCTGCACATGTGTTGGAGCAAAGGTGGTAAATAGCAGGAGTAACCCAAAGCTAAGACTTGTCAGCATGTAATTAATGAAGTGTGTATACAACCTTCATCTTCAACTCACCCTGTGCCCTCTGTCTATCTATCTATTTATCCATCTATCTATATATATATACATATAATTTTTTCCCTCCAACTACCCTAATACTGACAAAGGTCTCATGAGTTACAAATATCATCTTTCCATGCAGGAATGTAAACAGTTCAACCTTAATAAGTCTCTTATGATTTCTTTTTCCTGTTTACCTCTTCATGTTCCACTTGAGCCTTGTATTGGAAAGTCAAATTTTCTATTCAGCTCTGGTCTTTTCATCAAGAATGCTTGAAAGTCCTCTATTTCATTGAATGACCATTTTTTCCCTGGCAGGATTATACTCAGTTTTGCTGGGTAGATGATTCTTGGTTGTAATCCTATCTTCTTTGCCCTCTGGAATATTATATTCCATGCCCCGCAGTCCCTTAATGTAGAAGCTGCTAAATCTTGTGTTATCCTGATTGTGTCTCCACAGTACTTGAATTGTTTCTTTCTGGCTCCTTGTAATATTTTCTCCTTGACCTGAGAACTCTGGAATTTGGCTACAATATTCCTAGGAGTTTTCCTTTGGGGATCTCTTTCAGGAGGAGATTGATGGATTCTTTCAATTTCTATTTTTCCCTCTGATTCTAAAGTATCAGGGCAGTTTTCCTTGATCATTTCTTGAAAGATGATGTCTAGGCTCTTTTTTTGATCATGGCTTTCAGACAGTCCAATAATTTTTAAATTCTCTCTCCTGGATCTATTTTCCAGGTCAGTTGTTTTTCCAACGAGATATTTCACATTGTTCTCTAATTTTTCATTCTTTTGGATTTGTTTTACTGGGTCTTGATTTCTCATAAAGTCACTAGCTTCCAATTGCTCTATTCTAATTTTTAAGGAAGTATTTTCTTCAGTAATCTTTTGGACTTCCTTTTCCATTTGTCCAATTTTGCTCTTTAGGGCATTCTTCTCTTCATTGGCTTTTTGGACCTCTTTTGTCATTCGGGTTAGGCTATTTTTTAAGGTGTTATTTTCTTCAGTATTTTTTTGAGTCTCCTTTAGCAAGCTGTTGACTTGCTTTTCATGATTTTCTTGCATCCTTCTCATTTCTCTTCCCAGTTTTTCCTCTACTTCTCTTACTTGCTTCTCAAAATCCCTTTTGAGCTCTTCCAAGGCCTGGGACTGATTCATATTTTTCTTGGAAGTTTTGGATGTAGGAGCTTTGACTTTGTTTTCTTCTTCTGGTTGTATGTTTTGATCTTCTTTGTCACCAAAGTAAGATAATATAGTCTGACTCTTTTTGTGCTGCTTGCTCATGATCCCAACCAATTACTTGAGTTATTTTAAACTCTTTGTTAAGGTAAGAGTCTGTTTCCAATGTGGACAATGTACTGTCCCAAGCTTCGGGGGTTTGTACAGCTGTTTTCAGAGATACTTCTAGGGACCTGAAAAGTGTCAGTTCTTCCAAGGTGCTATAATAAGGGGCGAGGTGTTTCCTCTCCACAGCCATGACAAGCTCCACCATGCCAGCATTCCCCCTTGCCCCAGGACCCCCTCAGAACTGTGACCCAGATCCAAGCATGGGCAAAGCAAGAGATTCCTGCCTCAGCCCTGGCAAAGTGATCCTTGCAATTCCCTTCTGATCAGCCACTCGATTCCCCCTCAGTCTGTGGGCCAGAAGCTCAGAAGGCAGCTGATGCCCTCAGGGTGGCTGAGACCTAGCTTCTTCTCTCACCACAGTCACAGACTTTTCCCACTGACCTTCTAAGTTGTCTTTGGCATTTGTGGGTTGAGAAGTCTGGAAACCGCCCCAGCTCCCTGCGATTCAGTCCTCTGAGGCCTGCTCCAAGGTTGCTGCAGCCTGCACACCCATGCCAAACTGCACTCCTCTCCCAGCCCGGCACGATATACCTTTCTGATCAGCCATCCAGGTTGTCTTAGGCTGGAAATTTGTTTCACTCTGTTTTTTTGTGGGTTCTGCTGCTTTAGAATTTGTTTAGAGCCATTTTTTATAGGTATTTGGAGGGGTTTGGGGGACAGCTCTAGCAAGTCAGTGCTTTCCCTCTGCCATCTTGGCTCCACCCCTTTAAATTTCAATTCTCTGCTAGGCAATCTCCTCTACACTAGCCACTCTCATCTTTTCCCCATCTTGATCCCTTAGTGAATCAATTCAACTCTACACTATCTTCTTCTCTTGATTTCCTAGCCCTAATCACTTCATTAATTACATGCTGACAAGTCTTAGCTTTGGGTTATATTTACCACCTTTGCTCCAACACATGTGCAGCTGAATGAAGGTGGAGAAAAATCATGCAACCATTTTGACTGGGTCCACTGCAAATTTATGTTATACAACTTCAACTGGGTTTGCAATGCTGCTATTAGATTGTAAACTCCTTGAGAGTAGGACTGCATTTTGTCTCTTGTGTGTTCTCAGTTCTTAGCACAGTGCCTATAACATAGTAAACACAACAAATTTTTGCTGACTGACCATTCTAGATGAGAGTTGTCAAATACATGGCCCATGTCATATGTCCTGCAACACTTCCAAGAATATGGCCTGAACTACATTAAAATTGAAATGGGGAATATTTAACAGAATGAATAAAAATACAATAAAACAAGGATAACATTAACATGTGGTTTTCTAAATTAATACATGACCAACAGAGATCCTTACATATGGTTTAGTGGCCCCTATTTTAATTTGAGTTTGACACTGCCATTTTAAAGGATCTTCCACTAGTTATAATTGACTTTAGGGCTCTTACTGGCTGACCCTGGTCTCCGATATTCAAGATGATTGATATAGGCAGCACTAAAGAAGGAAGAGAAAAACTAAAACAGGAAATATTTTTTTTAAAAAGTTAAAAATGTAACTGTCCCCTAAAGAAATGATATGAAAGAACAAAAATTTAAAAATCTTAGGCTTCCACCACACACACCTTACTGCTAAAAAGCTAGCAACGTCTCAGCAATGCTACCCCTTAGTTCTCTAAACTCTTCCTGGATAGGAGATGTACAATGACCGCTGAGTATTATATTGGCAGCATTTTGAAACGGTTAATTACATCTAGCTTACAGTAAGCAATGATCTGCAGTGTGTAGAGTCCTTTTTTTTGCTGATGGGCTATCACTACTGATGGGAGCCACTCTGCTGTACTCTCTGCTTCTGGGTGCCACTCTACTAAAAGTATATGGCACAGAGTATACAGGTAAATGACCAGGGAGTACAAAGATATAAGGTGTGGGGACAGGGGATAGGAAGGTGGAGGTAGTCTACATAACTGTGGATCAGAAATGGGAGCACTTGGGCAGCATGGACCCATAGCAGGTGGAGGAGCACTTGAGTGGGACATGAATTTGGGGTCCTATTTTTGGAGAGATTTGGTGGTGAAGGATAGACTAACTCTCATTCATGCCACATTAGGCAGAGTTCATTAACATATGTACATCATCTCAAAGTTATGAGCAGCACCTTAGAGTTAGTTCATTAGCATAATATTTTTTCTGGGTGTTTTGCTGCTCTTATTGTGCATGCCTGGAGCTTATCTGAAGCTTGAAGACCAAGGACAGTTAGCAGGCCCAAGACATTGTTACATGAAGGCCTGCCTAGCTTCCCCTAATTTGACATATAGTCTCAGGATATAGCCTTAGTTAATTTATGAGGCAGTTGCCAGTGCCTCCAATGTTTCTCTAATTTATGAGACAATTTGCAAGTAACTGTTATACTCTGTTAATTTATGAGAATCTGTAAATGACTTCTAGTTCTCCTTTGCAAGCTTACTTCCTATTATTATTACCTTATGCTAGCTATTTATAAAATTACTTACTACACTAGCTGGAAGGAGAGGGGAGAATCAGAACAAGATACAATTTCAACACAGGATAGTATTAGCACATAATTTAAAAATTCATATTTCTAGTCCATTTCATGAAGGTAGCATTGAATGGGGGAGGCTCTCATGTAAGGAATAAATGGAGAAATTGTTCCCAATTTGTGGTATTTAGGAGGTATGATAATTTCCTCATAAAAGGTATTTTGGTTAAGGGGGATGGCAAACAGAAATTGGGTTGGTGATACCAGAGCTTCTAGTTTGTGGGTGGCACAGATTCCCCTTGTCTCAGTTTTTATTTGCTTTGGCTTCAAGGACTTATCTCTACTAGGTCTAGGATCATATGGATAAAAATACATAATTCTTTGTCTTCTAGGCTTTCCTGTTTTTGAAGATTTATGCTTAGAATGATGTTTAGAACTTCCAAACATCGTCTATGTCTGCACTTTCTCCCCTTGCTCTACCAAAGTGGGGATGTGTCTCTTATCCCTTTACAGAGAGTAGAGATGGGTAGAGCTTCCATGCCAGCATCAATCACAACAGATAAGGATTAAGCAGCTATTGAATTTTCTTTTATATAAAGGAATAAAATGGTAGCACTTTTCATTGGCTAGCAAGGAGATTGTGGCTATGTTCATCTCCTATCACTGAGATGCCTTCTGCCACTCTCACCCCTGTCTTACATGATAAAGTGGTCTTATTCTTCACCAGGGCTAACATTTCAACCTCTTCAAGTGATCCCATTCCATCCTGTCTCCTTGAACAGATTTCCCCCTCTGAAATACCCATTTTTTCATTTATTTTCAATTTCTCTGTCTACCGGCTCATTCCTTATTGCCCACAAACATGCTTATGTCTCCCCCATCCTCAAACTTCCATCCCCATTATCACTCTATATATCTTCTGTCCTTTGTAGCTAAACTTGAAAAATCCATCTACAACTGGTGACTCCACTTTCCTCCCACTGTCTTCTTAATCCCTTATGACCCTCTTACAATCTAGTTTTTGAGCTTATCATTCCACTGAAACTGTTCTCTCCAAATTACCAATGCTTTCTTAATTGCCAAATCCAATGGCCTTTTCTCAGTCTTCATTCTCCTTGACCTCTTTGTAGCCTTTGACAATTTTGATCCTTGATACTCTGTTTTCTTTAGGTTTTCAGGATGCCACCCTCTCCTGGTTCTCCTCTTACCTTTGTGACCACTCTTCATTCTTCTTTGCTGTAACCAGATCACACCCTCTAACCATAGATGGCCCTCAAGGTTCTATCCTGGGCCCTTTTCTCTTCCTTCTTCACTTTGATGATCTCATCAGCTCCCATGGATTTAATCACCATCTCTATGCTGATGATTCTCAAATCTACTTATCCTGCCCTAACATCTCTGTTGACCTCTAATCTTACATCACTGAAAGGATTTCATATACCTCAAACTGGATTCCCAGTAGACATCTAAAACTCAGTTATGTGCAAAACTAAATTTATTGTCTTTTCCCCTAAAATCTTTTCCCCACCTTCTACCTTCCCTATAGAGGGCAACACTATCCTCCCAGTCCCTCAGGCTCACAACATAGGAGTCATTCTTGACTTCTCAGTCTCTCTCATTCCACACTTTCAATCTTTTGCCAGAGTTTGCTGATTTCACCTTTGTAACATCTTTCTAATAAGTCTCCTTCTTTCCTCTGGCACTGTCACTACTCTAGTTCAGGTCTTCATCACTTCATGCCTAGACTATTGTAATAGCCTGCTGGTGGGTCTGCTGCCTCAAATCTATCCCCACTATAATCCATCCTCCATTCAGTCACCAAAGTGATTTTTCTAAAGCATAGGTCTGACCATGTCACCCCTCTATACACAATAAACTCCAGTGACTCCCTATTGCCTCTAGGACCAAATACAAAATCCTCTCTTTGGCATTTAAAGCCCTTCACAACCTAGCCCCCTACTATCTTTCCATTCTTCTTACCTTTTACTTTACCACATACTCTCTAATCCAGTGACATAGTCTACTGGCTGTTTTATAAACAGGACACTCCATCTCTTGGCTCTTGGTGTTTTCTCTGGCTATATTCCATGCCTAGAGTGTTTTCCACTTTGCTGACTTCTTGGTTTCCTTTAAATTCCCACTAAAATCCCATGTTTTATGGAAGCCTTTCCTAACATCTCTTAATGCTAGTGCCTTCTCTCTGTTAATCATTTCCTATTTATCCAGTATATGACTTGCTTTATGCATATATTTGTTTGTATGTTTTCTCTCCCATTACACTGTAAATTCCTTGAAGGCAAGGATTGTCTTTTGACTTTTTTGGTATCCCCAAGCACTTAGCACAACATCTGGTATATAGTAGACAATAAACGTTTATTGATTGACTGATTGATCGTGTTACCAACTACCAAGCTAGAAAGACTTCTCATGGGTTTAGCCCTTTGCCAAAAGGAGAAGAGATTGTCTACTAGCTTAATGGAGATACTATCTTTAAGTTATTTAACATGCAAGTGAGAGAGAATATCAAGTTGTTCCAATTGTTCTGCATCCTCACCATGAACACCTGACATGTCTCTTCTTAGCTCACTGTCTGGAACTTGAGCTTGTCAAGGGATGGAATAAGGGATAGGTTATCTGGCACCTAAGGAGGGACTGCCCACTCACCACTGACTGGGCTTTCTCACATATAAAGAACCAAAAAGTTTATTGCTTCTGACTTCAATTTTCTCTTTCTTAGATGCCTCCAAAAACACAGTCCCAGAAATTCAATTTCCATGCACATGATCCAAATTAGTAAACTCTGAGATGGTATTTGCTCAAGGTCTTTGTCTCAATAACAACAACATTAAAATGGATAGCCTCAGAAAACAGTTACATTCAAACTTGTGATTTATCCACATTAATGGTGGGGATTGATATCATTGATTTGCTCCAATACATCTTGCATTCTTGGGGTGTCAAAACAAGAAAGAAGGACACTCACTCTACTTGTTCTCCAAATTAAACTGATCATCATGACCATTTTGAGTAGGTTCAGTCTACAATCCCATGCTACCCCTGTATATATATATCCTAGATTCATAAGAGTAGTTTCATCCCATTGGCTGGAGTGAATCCTAATCAGTGGTATTGCCAGAACTGGACAGTGTTTCAGAGTTCAGACTTTCACAGTTACTGAAGTGGTATCAGGGCACACAAAATCCTTGGTGTACATTATCCTGCTACTGACCCCTTATTATTTAGATAACAGATTGACCTTTGAAATGGTCATTATTATTATTATTATCATTTCATTGTCATCTTTTTTTTGATGGAATTCAGATGGAAACATAAATAACAGAAACAGAAACCAGAATATGTCTCAATCCTATTATTATTCTTTTCTGCTTAAAATAAAATAACTGCTTTTTGTAATTGAATAAAAATGTTGCGATATAAGAACATCTTCTGTAGGCTCACTGAAACTACCTTTGGGGATAAGATGCATCCAGGATGATGGGAATGATATGTTCTTCAACCAGTTCCCCCACACAGTTTTTATTTGTTCCACTAATGCTTTATATTTAAAAAAAAACTTTTTTTATTCCATATAACTTAGTGAATGAGTATTTGATATGGTGAAATCTTTCAAAATATTCCTATTAAATTTTTATGGATCAATGTTGTTTGGTGATTATGACCAATAGTTTTGTCTGTGATAATGTTACAGTTCTTTATATTTTATTTGTTGAATTTGCAAGCATATTTGAAAGTCTCTATTTGTCACATGGGGATTTGTTACCTATTAGTTTATGAAAGTCAATGAGCTTCTGAGTAATAACTTTATCCTCCAAATTGCTTTATGCTAAGTAATCAGTAGGTGTCAAATGTTTGCAACCTACAGTGATTTGTAGCAGTTTTTACTGTTTTCTTGCATGATCTTCTTTGATCAAGAAGTCTGGGTTCATTAAATGTAATTATTATCATAATCATTATTGAATTTGGTAAATTGTACAGTGCTCTCAATGTACCATATTCAATTACCTCAATTTTCTCCCTGAAAGAAAAACCTATCCTTTTAATATTAACATATTTGCATTGATCTATATAGCTTCAAACTTATAGAACAGTACAATCTTTGAAGAATCAGATTTGTGGGTCACCAAAAGGGGAATTGGATATGTATATTAGGTGCAAATAGGTTGTAGCATATTACCAAAGATGATGTGTAAAAAAATTGAATTGAAAAATCATCCAAAATAGTTGTAACTGGAAAAGAAGGCAGTCTGTCATATAGGAGTGGAGGATAACAGAAAAACAGTCCATGTACTGCCTCCCTATGGAAGATTTATAGGACATCATAGCTGACCCCTTCACAGGAGTTGTCTGCCTAGATGATGGTTATAAAAGCTGAACTGGAAGCAAGACTAGTGGTCTGGTGTTGATGCCACTCTCACAGCTTCTTTGCCCATTTGACTTTTGGTGGTTTTTAATGAGCAGTTCTTGCTGGTGATGACAGGGAAGGTGGATCTCCTCTCCACATTGATTTCACCTCTCATTAATGGCTTAGGGAATGGAAGCAGGTTTGACGCTTTGTGGGGCAACTGCTATTCATAAGGCTCTTGGGCCCAGGGTTCATGGGCTATCTCCTTCAGTGCCTGAAGTGAGATAGTGGTCAAGATAAGTGGTAGTGGTGGTTTGACTTGCCTGGAAAATGCTTTCCTCCTGTCTCTGCCTCTAGAAGTCCTGCTACTTCCCAGGATGGAAGGGATTTGTCTAAGTGGAGCAGAGGGAGGGAAGGCAGGAAAATATCCTAATGAACCATAGCTAATGAGCTCAGGAATCAGTCTTCTTGAGCCTTTTGAAGCTCCCAGCTGCCCTAGTTTAAGAACATAATTACTACCAACCATAGTACCAGTATAGGGCAGCTAGTGGCACAGTGGATAGAGCACTGGGCTTGGAATCAGGAAGACTCATCTTCATGAGTTCATATCTGATCTCAGACACCTATTAGATATGTGACCCTGGTCAAGTCACTTAACCCACTTTGCCTCAGTTTCCTCATCTGTAAAGTGAACAGAAGAAGGAAATGACAAACCACTCCAGGATCTTTGCCAAGAAAACTTCAAAATGGGGTCACAGAGAGTTGGATATGACTAACACACAATAACTACTAGTATGCCTATTCAAAGTTTAGGAAGATTCTGGAAGACATTATAAAAAGGGTCCAAATAAAATTCTTTTGTATAAGAGCAACATAAAGTAGCCTTACCGAATCCCTCATGATGCTGAGAAATGTTCTTTTGAAGAGGATACAAAATTGAGTGAGGCAGCTAGCTGAGAAGCTGTGACAACCTTCAGAAGAAATGGAGTTCTAAAGAAATAGAAGAGAATACAGAAAGTCAGTCTCTAAAATGAAGTTTTGGTTTGTTGTTTGTTTTTGGCTACAAAACACAGCCATGTGCAACAGAGCACACAATGCAGCATGTGGTTTTCCTCTTGCTCCCGCTTTTAAAAGTTGACATTACTGATTGCAACCCCTTTAATCATTTTGCCTGCTTTACCTCTTCAGAGGGCCGGTGCCAAAGGAAAGGGTTCAAGTCAGCATCACCCCCAAATTCTCTCTTGAATTCTGTGTCACACATGCCCTCCCGCACAGCTCTCACCAGGCGACTATTTTGATCACCGTATTCACCAGATGCAACCTCCATTACTAGATGAAATATTTAGAAATGAAAGTCAGTCACAGGATGCCAAGGAATATTCATAGATGTGCTAATTATATGAAGGACATTTCACTACTACAAATAATGAGATTGCTATTGTAGAGGAAGGAAGAAAAATCATATATGTTTTAAAACAATTATATAAACTCCATATTATATTAAAGTATCAAAATCATTTACAAGTATCAGGAGGTACTCGGAAGGTAGGCAAGAAGAGTGGTCAATATCCCCTGAACCAGAGGACCTATTTAAACACACCTAGACAATTCTTGACCTTCTCCTTTCTTGTGGTTAGAGCTTTTCTGGGGGATCACTCCCTTTCGGGGGTGGGGGGAGGTGTGGCTTATCCCTTTCCAAGTAACTCATTTCTTTCAAGAGAAAGCATAGCTTTCTTTTCAAACTCTATTGCACAAAAATGGCATCAACCAAAGAAAAAACTAGCAGAGTTTATTCACCAATCAATATCCATTTTAGATCAAAAAGTTGAAAACAAAACTTGCAACCAAAGAAGCATATATTCCAACTTATTCCAGCATAATAAATATTTGGGGGTATATACCCTTGAAGGTTTCATCTATATGAATCATACTGCAAATAGTTACCATTTCCATTACATAATGTGTTATTTATCTTCAGGCAATTTATACATAGGGTAAATACATATAGGTGCACATGTATACATGTATTTATACCCTTTGACCCAGTAATACCACTGCTAGTTCTTCATCTCAGAATATTTTTTTTACATATGCATACATACATCTCTTTGTAACTAAACTTCAGGTAATTAAATACAGACAAAAATTTTTAATAATTTTTTTTAAATTAACAAAAATCTGTTTTCTCTCCCTCCCACCTGACCCCCACCTCCACAGAGAAAGAGAAACACAAAATTTCTGTTATAAACATGAATACTCAAGTAAAACAAATTCTTGCATTGGACATGTTCCCCCGCCTCAAAAAAAGTCTTAGTCTTCACACTGAGTCCATCACCTCTATAAACAGGTGGGTAGCATCTTTCAAAAGTCATGAGTCCTCCAGAACTGTAGCCATTACTCTGATCAGAGTTTCTAAATTTTTCAAAGTTGTTTGTCATATTGTTTTCATATTATAAATCATCTGGTTCTATTTAATCTCATTCTGCATCAGTTCATACAAGTCTTTTTAGATTTCTCAGGAACCATGCTTTTCATCATTTCTTATACTATAATTTTATTTCATAGCATTTATAAACAATATTTATAAACAAACTTGTTTAACCATTCTACAATTAGTGGGTACTCCCTGAGTTTAAGAGCTGCTATAAATAACTGAGGCCGCTAGGTGGCAGTATGCATCTGGAGTTCTAGGTCTGGAGTCAGGAAGACCAGAGTTCCAATCTGATCTCAGACACATATTAGCTATGTGACCCTGGGCATGTCACTTGATCCAGTTTGCCTCAGAGTCCACACCTATAAAATGAGCTGGAGAAGGAAATGGCAAAACACTCCATTATATGCCAGGAAAACCCCAAATAGGATAATACAAGAATTTATGACCAAATAAAAGATAGAAAGCATTAGGAAAGGTAAAATGGATAATTTTGATTATATTAAATTAAACAGGGCTTGCACAAACAAAACCAATGCAACCAGGATTAGAATTAAAGCATAAAACTGGGCCAGAGGGGAATTACAGCAAGATTCTCTGAAAAAGGCCTAATTTCTCAAATATATAGAGAACTGAGTCAAATTTATAAGAATGCAAGTCACTCCCCAATTGATAAATGGACAAAGGACAGGAACAGGTAGTTTTCAGATGAAGAAATCAAAGCTAACTATAGTCATGTGAAAAAATGCTCTAAATCACTATTGATCAGAGAAATGCAAATTAAAATAACTCTTAGGTACTACTTCACACCTGTCATATTGGATAACATGACAGAAAAGTAAAATGACAAATGTTGGAGGAAATGTGGGAAAACTGGGACATTAATGCATTGTTGATGGAATTGTGAACTGATCCAACCATTCTGGAGAACAATTTGGAGCTATGCCCAAAGGACTATAAAAATGTGCATACTCTTTGACCCAGCAATAGCACTTCTAGTTCTGTATTCCAAAGAGATCATAAAAATGGGAAAAGAACCCACATGTACAAAAATATTTATAGCAGCTCTTTTTGTGGTGGCAAAGAATTGGAAATTGAGGGCATGCCCATCAATTGAGGAATTGCTAAACAAATGGTGGTTTATCATTGTGATGGGATACTATCTTGTTATAAGAAATGATGATCACGATGCTTTCAGAAAAACCTGGAAAGACTGATGTGAACTGATGCAAAGTGAAGTGAGAAGAACTAAGAGAACAATGTACATAGTCACAACAATATTGGAATGTGGCAAAATTGAGACACTAATGCACTGTTGGCAGAGTTATGAAGTGATCCAACCATTCTGGAGAGCAATTTGGAACTATGCCCAAAGGGCTATAAACTTGCATATCCTTTGATCCAGAAATAATACTACGAGGTCTGTAACTCAAAGAGATAAAAAACAAAAAAGGAAAAGAACCTATATGAACAAGAATATTTGTAGCAGCTTTATTTTTCTGATGACAAAGAATTGAAATTGATGGCTTACTCTTCAATTGGGGAATGGCTGAACAAGTTATGATACATATTTGTGATGGAATACTATGTACCATAAGAAATGATGAGCAGGATGCTGCAGTAAAACCTGGAAAGACTTACATGAATTAATATAAAGTAGAATGAGTAAAACCAGTACATTGTACATAGTAATAGCAATATTGTATGATCATCAACTGTGAATGACTTAGCTATTCTCAGCAATACAATGATCACAACATAACTAACATGGAAATATATTTTGCATGACTGCACATGTATAACCTATATCAAGTTGCTTGCCTTCTCAATGAGGGAGGAGGTGAGGGAGGATAAGAGACAATTTGGAACTGAAAAATTTTTTTAATGTTAAAGATTGTTTTTATGTGTAATTGGGGAAAAATAAAAGATTAATAAAGTGAAAAAATGGCATCACAAAGAGTCAGACACAATTGAAACAACTGAACAACAATGCATTTGTTCCATATTTTTTCTTTACTTAATTAGTTTTGGCTATTGTAACCATTTGCAATTATGTCTTCTAGTTTTTTTTTTTTATTTGTTTTATTTGATCCCCTCAATCTCTCTTTGGCATTTTCTTTTCTACCTCATCTACCATTCCTTGACTCTTCCCAGTTTCAGGTTCTTCTTTATGTGAATCTTTTATTGTGTAAACTCACTTGGAAAATTATTTTCTTTCTGCTATCTACATTTAGCAACATTAGGCACAGAGCTGCATTAGTCTTTTTGTGATGAACAGAGTCTATAGTAAAGGACCCAAAGTGGGTAATCTCTTTCTAGCTTAGTATGGTTACCAAGATAACTTACCTTTCTAGTAACCACCAACAACTATCTTTGTAGTAAGAGGAAGTGAACTCAGAAAAGCATCTAGCCACCTCACAAACAGATGCCTGAATTGACCACCGAAGACCCGGGGCTTGTTGAGAGAACACTTTAATAGGGATGTAAACTAATTATTTTTGATAACTATGTACTAATGCCAGTTGTTCCTTCACTTGGTATTAAAAAAAAAACCCTGAATATTCAGAGTTAAGAATAGAGTGACAGCCTTTTAGCAAACAGATGCTTTGAGGGATTAAAGACATTGCTCCTTCCCTGAAAAAAACAAAACAAAACAAAACAACAACCCTCAAATTGTCTTGTTAGATCAATAAGGGGCTTAAAGTATAATTTATCTAACTTCTCATTTTGTAGAGGAAAGAGAGGGAACCTCTTTTCATTCATTGAGCTTTGGCCTGTTGAGTGAAAGGGGACACTCAGGCATCAGATCTTTGGAAGCAATAGTCCCTAGGGTCTTATGAAACAGAAAAGGTCATTAAGCTAGAAAGAGGGAGCTCTTCACTTCTTCCACATGCACCATAGTTCCAAGCTTATTGGTCCCATCCCTTCTACTCCATTAAAAGAGTTTATGTAGCTAGGGAGAGCAAAACTTCAAGGATAAAAAAATTATTTCTTCCAGATGCAGGGGCTTCAGGTAAAAGTACCAAAAACTGAAAAAGTAGAAGCTACTCTTGTTCTATTCCTTCTCACTAGTAAAGAGTAAAAAATGAACAAAAGAGAGGATTAATTTTCATACTTACCAAAATCTGCTGGGTTGTGGTAAGTTGGACAGTTTAGACCTAAATCTCTCAAGTAAGGTACTAGATTTGAAACTCTCCCCCGGTATACACATTGTCCTTGACTCAGGACATAAAGCTGAGAGGAAAAAAAATGAAAGAGCATGTGAGAAAAGAGAAGACAAGGTGGTATGATGCTCCTTTTCTCTATGTAACAAGAGGGATTGAAAGGTCTTTTTTTGTACAATTCCTTATCTTTAAATGGACTTTGAGTTTTCCATAAAAAGTATCAGTGAAGGCCTAAAGAGATAAATGCCTCAAGTCAGAAGACTGAGGAGATAAAGTAGTTTTTGATCACTTTAATATAGTTTTGTATATATTTTTTGGAAGTAGCAATATGAAACTTTCACCCCATAAGATTTTGCTATGATTTTGCATTTCAATTTGATTTAACTCAATTAAACAAATATTTGTTAAGCTATTTTGTCTTAAAATAAAAAGGTGATAGAGATGAATAAAATTAAAACTATAGTTATGAACAAAAACAACGACGAAGCACTATCTGATTTCAATGAAAAAGATACTAAATATGAATGCAACTTTAGGGAAGATAGATAGATAGATAGATAGATAAATAGATAGATAGATGGATAGATAGAAAGAAAGACAGATAGATAGGTAGATAGGTAGATAGATAGTTCCAAATGAAGTATACCTGATCAAATAGCTCAAACAGTTTAGCACTGGGTTGGTGGATTGTACAGATGATGGACCTGCCTCCCTGGGCCAAAGCTTTCATCAGTGAGACAACTTGGAAACAGGAGGCACTGTCCAAACCACTGAAAAAGAGGAAGAGAAAGGGCAAGAAACCCATGAATTATCAGTGGTCAGAGAAGCAGAAGCCTGAGCTGGATGTTGGGAGGTGAATTCTTCCATTTTCTTGGCTTTCTAACCTTTCTCACCTCTCCTAGTCCCTTCCCATACCCTCTTTGCTGAGGACTTCACCTCATACTTCCATTAAAAAATATGAGGCCATTCTCTGAGAGCTCTCTCATTTCCTCTTCTTCTCACCTTACATCATTTAGACATCTATTTCCTCTTTCAGTCCTGTATCCAATGAAAAGGTGGCCCTTTTCTTGCCAAGGCCTATCCTTTCACATCAAGAGTTCTTAACTTGGGGTCCATGGATTAAAAAAAATTTTTTGATAACTACATTTCAATGTAATTGTTTTACTCTGCAATCCTATGTATTTTAATTTTATACACTTAAAAAGATTATCCTGAGCAGGGGCTACAGACTTCAGTAGACTGCTAAAGTGGTTCATGACACAAAAAAAGCAAAGTGCCTCCTTCTCTGAGTTCAACTTTGGTCCCAGCCCCTCCCATCTTCTCCATTGATCCTCCTATCATCCCCATTCTCTTTATCTTTGATCTCTCACTATCTATTATTTTCTTCCTTGATACCTACAAACACACCCAGGTCTTCCCCTCCTTAAGAAAAGCCCTCTCTTGATCCTACCATTCTCAGTAGCTATCATCCTATACCTCTCCTCTCCTTCAAGACTGTACCCTTTGAGAAAGCTATCTGACTAGTTTCCTTTGCTTCTTCAAACAAAAGACCTGGATGACCACTATGCTTCTTCCATGTTGTATTTGAAAGGTTCATTTTTTGAACCTAAATGTAAACTTGACATTTATCCTATTTAATTTCTCCTATCATGTTCAGCCCAGAGCTCTAGCCTTGGATTCAGATTTTATCACTCAATATGTTAGCTCTCCCTCCCAGCTTTATATCACCTATAAATGTGTTAAGATGCTTTTAGTCAAGTCAATTATAACCATATTAAACAGTGCAGCATCAAAGGAGAAATCCTTGTGGCAACTGCACTTGGGATTTATGTAGACTTCTATCCAGTCTCCTCACAGTTGTAAATTGTTTGGCACAGTGAATAGAGCACTGGACCTGGAGTCAGGAAGATCTGAGTTCAAATGCAGCTTCAGACACTTTCTAGCTGTGTGAGCCTGGCCAGGTCATTTAATCTCCATCTGCCTCAGTTTTCTGAATTGTAAGATAGGGATAATAACAGTTTACACTTTACAGGGTTGTTGTGAGGATTAAAGAAGATATTTGTGCAGCACTTAGCACAGTAGTTAGCACATAGTAGGCACTATATAAATGCTTATTCTCTTCTTCTCCCTTCCCTTATAATCAATTTAGAAAAGACAGATATAAAGAATGCTTTGAATAGGGATGAATTCATAAACATCTTAATATAATAAAGCAAAATGAACTGTTAATTGTTTAACTTTAGAGGCATCTTTGTTGTCTTTCATAAAGCAGTGTCTCAGTTACAACAGATGTTTCTAACTTACCTGGTAGGCTCATCAAAGAACATGACAGGTGGATTGTTCACTAATTCCAAAGCAATGGCAAGACGCTTTCTCTGGCCCCCAGAAAGACTTCCTGTTCTTATGTTAGCACAGGACAACAGACCCAGAGCTGTCAGGATCTCCTTCACCTAGGAGATTAGTTCAGTAACATGAGGGCTAAGTTACCACGTTCAAACTATGCTATTTATTTTAGTCAAAACATGGGAAACATGATTAAATTACCCCAAGTTATTTTATACACAAGGGCCACATAGCCATCTATATTGCAAAACCTTCAGGTTAACTTTCTTTTAGTCTATGTAATTCTCTTATAATACAGGTAACGTATGTGAAGCTCCTAAAAACAACTGCAGAATCTGCACAGTCTTCACACCAACTCTGATGAACGTTTGTGAATTGTACACCCTTCTTGATTCAGATCAATGCCTATAATTTGATCACTCATGCAAAGAACTACTCTTATTCATTGACAAAAATAAAACATGAGCCAATTCTGTTTAAAAACACCACTGCCTGCTTCCTTAATAAGCATACATTTCAGCACCATAAACCTAAGATGCCCATCCTACCTTCCTGCTGTCATCTCTGGGCCCCCTGTTCTGTTGTTAAAAAACCGTCCTTCATATTAGAACTGTGTCCTTCCCCTGGAAATTACTTTGTATATACCTATAGACAAATAAATTGTTTCCCTCCAACAGGATGTAAGCTCCTTAATAACAGAACTGTCGTGTTGCCAACACTTAGCTGTGTTCTTGGCATACAGTAATACATACTAGCTGAACTGAATTGAAATGGAATTTACCAAAAGACCTGTCGCCTCTCATTTTCATCTGCAACAGGATCACATCTAGGTTAAGTTGCAATAGGAAATCTTAACAAGGCACAAGAGTGTATAATAGTTTGTCATTGCCCCTATTAATGTAGGCTCTTGCCAGTTAAGCATTGCAGGTATTACCATCAGAGTTCAATTACTTTATTTTAATTAGGAGATGGGGTTAATCAAAAAGAAAGAACTCACAAGAAAGAATACTACTATTTTGGGTTTCTTAATTGTTAACAGTTGACACAAAATGTTGTTTCAGTAATGGAATGCAGAAAATATTTCTAAGCTATATCTCACTAATATAGGACAAAATAGGAAAAGAAATGCAAACAAGCCAGATTCTCATTTTTTTTTTTTTTTTGGCAAAGCAATCAGGTCACACAGATAGTGAGTATTATGTGTCTGAGGTCGGATTTGAATTCAGGTCCTCCTGATTCCAAGGCTGGTGCTGTATTCATTGAACCACCTAGCTGCCCCAAATGCTATAAATGCTATTAGATGTTAACACCAGACTTATTTTTTTTTTTGAGCAAGGCAATTGGGTAGATTGTCATTCTTATCATTGAGACTTTTTCCTGTGAAGATGTTAACAAAAATCTTTTCTTTTATACTTTTTCTTTCCAGAATTTATTACTTTTAGATGAAGTAAATAATTAAACTCTCTTCATTAGGTTCATTTGAGAAAGAATTTATCATACAACTATATATTATAGCAATTTGAGTTTGTATCTAATTAGTTTATTACATTATCTTCATGAGGGATGGGATGACTCCTTACCTAAAATTTCTGCTTCCCTGAGAGATGAATGTATATGGTATATCTGAGACAACAAATACAGCTTAAGAATAGTATTTACAGAAACAATGAAATTATTTAATATCAAATGTAAAACATTTATTAATAGAAAGCCCTAATTAATAGTATAGGATAGGGAAAGGGAGTGGACTTGTAATTTCACTGGCATACGAAACTCTCAGATGAGAAAACTTCCTCTACCAATATAGATCAGTGCTTTCTCTGCAACTTTTAATCTTAGAGAGATGTCTAGAACCCTAAAAATTTAAATAACTTGTCTAGGATCACAATGCCAGTATATGTCAGAGGCAAGACTTGAACTCAGATCTTTATGGTTTCAATATCAACTTGCTATCCATACTACCTTCTCAAATAATTAAAGAGATATTGATTTCATTCTACATTCACTCAAGAAACATTTATGAAGTACCTACTCTGTGATACACACTGCTAGGTACTGAGGATACAAAGACAAAAACAAAGAGTCCTTGTGCATTATATCGAAGAGTGGAGGGAAAAGTACACAAAAAAGGAAATGTAACATGTATACAAAGTAATTAGGGGTAGAGAAAATTGGTTGCTATAGAGCAGGTCCTGCACAGCAAGAGGGGAATGCCTTAACAGGGCCAGCTATAACCACATTCAAAAAGATAAGGCCAGTTAAGAGTAGTTCATTTCATCTTCTTCAATCAAACAAACTTCCGAACCCTCAGAGATAACTAACTACAATTTCAATTTCTGAGAGAGGGAGAATTATTCACAAATACCTACCTCTTCTCTTGACCCCTTCCCTTCCATTTTTTATCTTGCCATACAACTTTTCTCAAGGAGAGAAAATCCACAGGTATAAAGGACCAGTCTAGTGGAGAGATGCTATTGAATTATGTTGATCTTTGGGATCATTGTAAACTGGAGTCAGATTCTACCTACATTCTATTTCTATAGTTCATTTTTACTCCTTAAATGGACTGTCATTTAGCATTCCATCTCCTAATCAAGTTAGTATACCATTTTCAAGATGAGTGGTTGACCCAGAGTTAGAGGTAATTTTAGAATCATCTGGTCTAAAAACCTTCATTTTACAAATCAGAAAACAGAGAGGTAATTTGCATATTTTCCACATTCATTGGGTCTTGATTTTTTTGTTTGTTTGTTTCATTAAAACTTAGGCTGGCCCCAGATTTACAGGCACTGCATAGGAAACATTTTCTGCAGAAAGAAGGCTAGATTTGTTTCTTTCAAGAATCACAAGAATTATTCTTATTCCAACACTGAAAACTTTTTAAAACCTTTGTATCATTCTTCATAATAACACCCAGCTTAGTTGGAAGATTAAAGAATCCCAGGATATTCTAAAATAATTTACTTCCATTCATCCCATTAGGGTCATTTTTCTGTCCGTTAATATGAATTAAAAGACATTAAAGGAATATTTTAGGTGAAGATTAAAAATGCTTCAAAGGAATCTATTAACCTTTGTTTTTTAGAAATGTTTCAAATGTCTCTTTTTTTTACTGAATGTCCATTTTTTTTCCCATTAATGTTTATGTTCCAAAGTGCAGAATAGGTCACTTTGTATTACATCTTCAGCTCCTTTGCTCTTTGAAACACATTATTCCATTTTCTCTTGTGGTTTCTAATAAGTGCAGAATAATCTTTTGTTATTCAAATTTCCTTCCTTTATTTTTAAAAGTCTTGTTGTTTGTAAGTGGAGTTGTTAAATGTAACCATTTTGTGTCTATTTTTTTTATTTTGGAGGTAATAGATTTTTTTAATTGGAATTTTGCTTTCTGCCCAGAAGTTCTGGGCAGTTTTCTTGTATCATTTCTTGCATATGTTGATTTGTTGTTTCTTTCTGGGAGACCTAAAATCCTTAAGTTACCTCTACACATCCTGTCTTCCAGATAATATAATATAATAAAATGCAATGCAATACAATACACATTTATTAAGCACCTATTATGAGACAGGCACTGTGCTAAACACTGGGGATACAAATAATACAAAGAAAAACAGTTCCTACCATCAAGAAACTTACAATCTAATAGCTGAAGACAACACATAAAAGAAAGCTGGAAAATAGTGAGGGAGGAAGAGGACCACTTTGGATACTCAGCATAGAGTTGAAGTCAAGCAGAGCTACAGACTGAAAATGGAGAGTAGCTCAACATGGAGATCATGCTTCCCTTTAATGTTTTTGCTTTTTGTTTCTCTTCTTTCAGATTGTCCTTCACTTCAGCATATTTACAATCCCGATGAACTATCTTGCTTCTTTGGTGAAATTTGCCATGATAGATTCAAGTTCTTTTTTTTTCTTCCTATTTTGCCAATTATTTCTGCTGTGAAGACAATAAATTCTAGTTTTTAAATTCTTATTTCTCTTTTAAATCATTCAGGAATATCTTCTATGGTTCCATGGTCTCTTCAGAATCCACAGGGTTCTATGCCTCACAAGGCATTGATTCCTTTTTGTTTGTTTTGCAATACTTATTCATAGATGCCTGAAAATTTCCTTCTTCTATATGCCATCTTTGCTTGTGTTATTAGTATCTTCTGCATTGACTTATCTGATTTTTCTCAAGGTCCTTAATTGAGTTTTGTTTCCCCTGAGATCTTTGGTAATTACAGTCTTTTTTTAAAATTTTCCCATATTCCTCACTTTTTGACTCCTTCCCCTTTGGCAGTTTCCCCGGGATCTCAAAGTTGTCTCAAGCTCCTCCCATAATGGGCAATTCACAGTTCACCACTTTATGTCTCTGCCCCCCACTGACTTCTGGGGGGACAGAACTGGCCCATGGTAGATGCTGAGCTCTGCTCCTCAGGCTTAATAAAGTGCTACACAACTTCATACAGGTGTATTGCCCTCGTTCTCTGGCAGAGCTCAATTGAAGCACAAAATATTATGACTCCTCACCACTATCCTGCTCCTTGATTCTGAGCTTTGTCATTTGCAATTCCAGAAGATTCATGATAGAAAATGCTATCCACATCCAGAGAAAGAATTATGGAGTCTGAATGCAGATTGAAGCATACTATTTTCACTGGTTTTTGTGTGTGTGCATGCACGTGTACATGTGCATGTGTATGTATATGTGTTTCTTTTTCCCTTTTGTAGTGTTTCTTCTTTCACAAGATGATTAATGTGGAAATATTTTTACATGATTACGTATGTTTAACCTAGATCAGATTGCTTGCTATCTTGGAGAGGAGGGCTGGAAGGGGGGGAGGGAAGGAGAAAAAATTTGAAACTCAAAATCTTATAAAATATGAATGTTGAAAACTATCTTTACATGTAATTGGAAAAAAAATAAAATGCTCTTTACAAAAAAAAATTTCTTTTGTCATTTTGGTCTGGGAGGTACTGGGGGGAGGAGAGGGCATAGAATTTAGTTCTGTTGAAAGTTATGGATTGGCTTGCATAGCCCTGCTGCCACAACATGATAGGGGGTGTCTGCCTCAGTTTCTTCAATGGTAAAATGGGGAAAACAATAGCATCTACCTCACAGGGTTGATGTGAGGATCAAATAAAAAATAAATCTGTAAAGTGCTTAGCACCGTGCCCAAGGCATAGCAGATGCTTCCATTCCTCATTCCTCCCCTTCTCGGGTGTGGCAAAAGACATAGAGAAGGAGAGCATTAATAGGGAACTATCACAGAAGCAGAAAACAATGTGCTTGCATGTGATCTGAGAGGAGAGTTCAAAGACACTTCCTGAACCTCAAACTCCTCTGTAAAAAGAGGGAGAAAGATTGAATTCCCTCAGCAGCATGATCCTAGAATCTAGCCTTCTAGCTTGAGAAGTTAATTTCCTCTACAGTACCATCTGTAGGAGCTGCCCAAGTTCAAGAGTTCTGCTGTTTCAGAATTCTGGCCCAGACCTTCTAGAGAGATAGGAATATATCCTAGTGCAGCATGCTTTCTGGGGAAAGAAGAGGACAGTCCTCAAAGTTCTTGAAAATCATCCTATTTGGAAAGTTAAGTCAGTGAGTTTTTTGCATAGTGCAAGACCAATGAGAAAGAGTTTGCTTGTTGAGTAGGTGCTACCATGTTTACCTTTGGGGGCCAACTGATTCTAAAACATCAGATGGAACAAGCCTTGGGGAGGTTTTTGGGACTCACCAGAATCACAGAGGATTGCCCTGACATCAGTCCCAAGTTCAGTTTCCTTCTGGAAGGAGTTAATGGGCTTTTGTTTCTATATTTGTTCACTTACTTCTGTGACTTCATCACATCTTACGTATTTTCTGTGAAATGAAAGAAAAGCTATCCCATACCCAATATCCACATTCTACCCTGTATGCTTCTACAAAGCCTGAAGAATTTGTTACCCATAGTTAAGCACAAACTATAAAAATTATTGGTTGCTAGGTAGCATAATATTGATTAAATACAGTCATCAGAGTACCTGTAGGAAAGAAAAAAAAGTGAAAGCTCCCCTCAAAGTTAGGAGAAAAGTAATTGAACTAGAACATTATCCCCTGTCCTCCTGATGGGATATGGGCCCAAGTCAAGACCTTTGCCCCTTGTCCCAAAAAGAATTTGGCTCCCATTTGTCTACAAGCCCCAGAAAACCCTTAAACTTATCTTATTCTTGCTCTCAAACAGTTCCTTATCAACTCCCTTTATCTCCCTTTGAAAGCCCTAGCCCTACCTTTTGACCTAATTCAGATGCCTTTCAAACTTCTTCCTTCCTTCCCTTCATTATCTATTCCCATTGTCTATTCAATCTCTAAGACCTTCCAATCAGAATTCTCACCTAGACCCTTTTCCTAGCCCCCTCCTCTGGCCACCCAAAGTTACTTTAGTGTATATAAGATCCACCCTGGCCCCCATTTAAATGCTGAGACTCTCTCATGCCCAAAAGGGTGAGACTTTCTCATGCCTGTTCGCCCCCATGGCCATTACTAATGTTCAGATTCCTTAAGAGTCTTGGCCTGTATGGTTTATCTTTAATAAACTTTTTCTCTGGCTGAAAGAAGATTTGGGTTGAATTCATTCAGTCAGGGCCCGTATTGCGATCTTGGGGTCCCAGCACCCCTAAACTTCTAGACCTCCTCACTCCCCTCCCTGCCAATTCCAGCCATTCATATGAAACAAGTCTTTGGCAAGAGAAGAGACGAGTAGATCTCATTTCTGAAACTAAAATTTAGTTTCTGATAGTTCCAAAAAACTACTGGGTACCATGTAAGGTTCCAGTTTTGTTTAGGAAGCAACATGACAAGAAGGAAGATAATAGGGCATTTGAGAAAGAGTATTTTCTGGCCTTGGTTGTTAATCTTTTTTAAAATACCTGTTAATATGGATGTGCATTTAGCTTGAAAGCTAAAATTCATAACAGACATGCTACTTGCACTGAGTTTGATATCTATTGACCATTTGAACTGAGAAATAGATTTCATTTCCTGTTACCTCCTTGTTGCTTTTGTGTTACAGATATTGTGTTATAAGAAGTCATAATGATGATTGCCCCTCACCCCAAAAAGAATTTGGGTCCCATTTGTCTACAGCCCCAGAAAACTCTTAAACTTTTTTTGAGCTCACTTGGTCAAAGAAGCCTCAAGGGGTTGCCTGAAGTGATAATCCACTCAACAGGCCTTTCCTTATCTCTTATTCTTATTCCTATCAACTGGCCTTATCGCCTAGGCCCAATCTCCCTTTGATACCCTTCTTTGATTTTATCCAGACCCTATTCAACCTCTTTCTTCCCTATCTTCCAGTTCTTTGTTACCTTAATAAAGCCTAGCCCTCCATTGTCTATTCCCTGATGACCCCATTCAACCTCCCAGATACTTCCATGGGGATTCTCCCTAGACTCCTCCCCAGTCACCCCAGCTTCAGGAACCTCCTTCCAGCCCCTCCTCTGGTCAACCCAAATTACGTGGCTGTATATAAGATTCATCCTGGCCCCCATTTATGGGCTGAGATTTCCTCATGCCCCCTCATCCTTACAAGTGTCATTAATGTTCAGATTCTTCAAGAGTCTGGCCTGTATGGTTCATCTACGATAAACCTTGTCTTTGGCTGAAAGAAGACTTGGGTCGAATTCATTAGGGCAGGACCCCCATGTTATGATTTTGGGGTCTCAGCACCCCTGGCATCTACACCTCAACAACAATACTCTCTAACATTGTTCTGTCTTCTTTGGGCCCAGATAACTATTGAGTACTAGGCAACAGCAAGGCATTAGCTATACTAACAAAAGGGCTAATTTGGTTTAAAATGTTAATAATACTCATTTCTAGGGCAGCTAGGTGGTGCAGTAGATAGAGCACCAGCCCTGAAGTCAGGAGGACCTGAGTACAAATCCAGCCTCAGACCAAACGTTTGGCACTAGCTGTGTGACCCTGGGCAAGTCACTTAACCCCAATTGCCTAAAAATAAAAATTAAGAAAAAATAATAATACTCATTTCTAAGACTTATACATACCATCTCCTTTCTGCCTTCATCCTTCTCTTGAAGTTTTAGATGAGCAGAAACCTGAAATAGGACAAAAGCAACTCTGAGAAGATTATCTAAAAGGAGCTGGTAGTTGGAAGAACTGATGGGGTATGGGCCCTGGGAACACAGCCCCCACCCTGAGCTTTCCTTGGGTTTCCTATGCGGCCAGCTCTCTGGCCTTCACCTCCATCTGAGGCCATAATCCTTTCAACTGGCCTTTCATTATGGCCTATGTCCAATCTCCCAATTCTCTGTTACCTCTAACGTAGCCCAGCTCTTCTGTCACTTCCCGATGGCTCCCAGTCACTCCCCACTCCTAATTCATCTAGATTCCTTCTCACAGTCACCCCAGATTACTTGGTTACTCCTAGATCACATGCAGATCTTCCCATAGTCTTTTTGTATATGTGATCATCTTGTTCCCATTAAATAGCTCAGATTCTTAAAATCTGGCCAATGGCATAGACTCACTAGGAATCTTGCTCACCTCAATTGGTGATCAAATAAACCTTGTCTTTGGTTAAAAGAAGGCTTGAGTCAAATTCATTTGAGGCAGCACCTGCATTGCTTGCCCTTGAATTTCAGGGTCCTAGCACCCTGAAACCTCAACACAGCCAAACTCTAAATAACGAAACCAAAGCAAACAAAAGGTGCCATGAAAGGCTCACACACAATTTAAAGGACAACAACTTGTGGCACTAGTCAGATCTACTCACCTGCTTTTGTTATAACTGGATGATTGGAAAGGAAAGAAGAAAACTTCAGGGAGTTAGCTTGTTTCATCTAGATACTTATCTAATGTGCCAATTTCCTTAATAGAGTATTAAGTTCATCATAGAACAGGAATAAATATCTTAGGTTTCCAGGTATTTTATTTAAATTATCTTAATTTTTCAGTGAGGTAAATGGGAAATAGAAAATTTAAATATAAATGTTTGTAAACCCAAGGATGTATCAGCATATGGGAAACCTGAGTTCTGGTCCCAGCACTACCACTATTGTGTGTGGCCTTGGCAAGTTACTTAACTTTTTCTCAATCCTCATTCTCTTGACCTCTCTGCAGCTTTGGACTCTCCTCCTTGAAACTCTCTTCTCTGCAGGTTTTGAGATACCATTCTCTCCTGGTTTTCCTCCTTCCTGTCTGACCACTCCTTCTTAGTCTGCTTTTGCTGGATCCTCCTCCAGATCATGCCCTCTAACTGTAAGGGTTCCCTCAGGCTTCTGCCCTCCGGGAACTCTTCTTTTCTCCCTACTTAACTTGGTGATCTTAGTGTTGGGCTCTCATGAGTTTAATTACCATGTCTATGCTGATGATTCTCAAATCTACTTATCCTACCCTAATTTCTCTGCTGACCTCCAATCTCTCAACTCCAACTGCCTTTTAGACATCTCCAGTTAGGTGTCCAATAGATAGCTTAAATTTAACATGTCCAAAACTGAACTCATCTTTTCCCCAAACCTTTCCCTTTCCCAACTTCCCTGTTACTGTATAGGGCAACACCATCTGTCTAGGTCCTCAGGCTAACAACCCGGAAGTTATCCTTGACTCCTACTATCTCCTATATCCAATCTTTTACCAAGGCCTGTGCATCTTACCTTTGTAACAGCTCTCCAATAGGACCCCTTCTCTCCTCTGACATGGCTACCACTCTGGTACAGTCCTTCATCACCTCATGCCTGGACCACTGAAATAGCCTGCTGATAGGTCTGGCTGCTTCAAGTCTCTCTCTCCACTCCAATACATTCAGCTGCCAAAGTGATTTTCTTATTTATTTATTTTTAGGCAATTGGGGTTAAGTGACTTGCCCAGGGTCACACAGCTAGTAAGTGTCAAGTGTTTGGTCTGAGGCTGGATTTTAACTCAGGTCCTCCTGACTTCAGGGCCAGTGCTCTATCCACTGCACCACCTAGCTGCCCCTCAAAGTGATCTTCTTAAAACCCAGCTCTGACCATGTCACTCCCCTTCTCAGTAAACTCCAGTGGCTCTCTATGGCCTCCAGGATCAAACACAAAATCCTGCTTGGTGTTTAAAGTCCTTCATGACCTCTTACTGCCCACCTTTCTAGTCTTCTTACACCTTACTCCTTGTCGCATATACTTTGATCCAGTGACACTGGTCTCCTTGCCTTTCTCTGAAGAAGACCCTCCACTTCTCAGCTCTGGGTATTTTTACTGACTATCCCCCATGTCTGGAATGCTCTTTCTCTTCATCTCTACCTCCAGGCTTCCCTGGATTCCTTCAAGTCCCAACTAAAATCCCATCTTCTATTGGATGTCTTTCCCAACTTCTCTTAATTCTACTGCCTTCCCTCTTCTAATCATTTCCTATTTATCCTATATATAGCTTATTTGTTGTCTCTCCAGTTAGGCTGTGAGCTTCTTAAGGGCAAGGACTGTCTTTTGCCTCTTTTTGTATCCTTCGTGCTTAGCACAATACCTGATACATAGTAGATACTTAATAAATGCCTACTGACTGACTAACATCTTTGAGTTAACCTCAGTTTCCTCATTTGCTAAGATTAAATGAGATGTGGGTAAAAGTCTTTGGAGAATAAAACATGTCAAAGGTAAGGTAATGTCAAAGTTAAGATTATTTTATACATCACAATTTCAAATGACTATAAAAGATTCTAACCAGTGCAAATAAAGTTACAACAAAAAGTCATTAAGGACACTGGGAATCAAACTGAAAGCTTTTTGACTCCTAGAGACTTCAACATATATTTGATTCAATCAAGAACTGCAGCTCCAAGCTCTGAAAGACTTAAAAAAAACCTATATTTTAAGTCACATAAGCCAATCTATGATATTATAATGAGTATATATATATATGTATATGTATATATATGTATATACATACACACACACACACACACACACACATATATATATATATATATATATATATATATATATATAATATGAACATACTAGGTACCTGGGTCATACGTACCACGGAAAAAGGAATCACTTTACTGTTCCCCCCTAATTATTAGTGCTTTTCTCCCCCTCTTCCTCAAATAGTCATCTATACTTCTTTGTTCAAATGGTATATCTTCCTAACTCCTTAAGAGCAGAGATTATGTTTTCATTTATTCTTTGTATCTCCTATGCTTGGCAGCAAAGTCTTGCACAAAGTACATAAATATTTAATGGAATGGATTGTTAAATTCACAATGGCTACTATTCCTTTTCGATATTTCACCTGAGGGCTATACACCCAAGTTCCCATTGACCTACTTTTAAAGAATCTTCTGACAGTGCAGACTATTAGCTGTAGTGATTTAGAATACAAACTTCACATTTATAATTGAGAAAAGTCCTTGAAGAATAGCTCTATATGGTATAGGGAAGAACACATATCAGAAAAACTTAGAATAAATTCCTTTACTTTAATTAACTAGGATCCTTTAGTATCTCCTAGTCTGTATTGTACGCATGTCTATATATACTATCTAAATCAGAATTTGAACTACAGGCGTGGGGGAGAGAAAATGCCTGGAGCTGAGAGATGGAGCATCCTGTTTTGTGGAATAGTCAAGAGGCCAGTGTCATTATACTGAAGAGTATGTGCTGAAGTTAAGATATAAGGAGAGTAGAAATCTAAGAGAGGGCCAGGTTATAAAGGGCTTTGAATGCCAAGTAGGGAATTTTTTATTTGATCCTGGAGGCAACAGGGAGCCACTGGGGTTTCTGAGTAGGGGGATGACATGATCAGAACTATGCTTTAGGAAAACCACTTTGGTGGCAAAATAAGGATAGATTGGAATGAGGAGAGATTTGAGGCAGGTAGACTTACCAGCAGGCTAATACAATAGTCCAGGTATGAGGTGATGAGGGCTTACATTAGAGTGGTGGCAGCATCCAAGGAGAGAAGGGAAAATATTTGGGAGATGGTGAAGAAATGGCAAAGGTGAAGTCAACAGACCTTGGCAACAGATTGGACATGGAGAGGGGTGAAAAATAGTGAGGAGACCAGTGTTACTCCTAGTTTGTGAGCCTGAGGGATTGAAAGAATTGCATTGCCTTCTATAATAATAGGGAAGGTAGGAGCAGAGGAGGGTTTAGGGATAAGATAACGAGTTCCAGCCATGTACACATGTATACTTAGGTTGTAACCTAAGTATTAGTGTACTTTAGAAGTACTTGTCCACTAAGAGGCAGTGATTATTCCGAAAATATAGACAATATACATGAAATCTCTGTCATTTAAGAGATTATAAGGAATTTAAAAAAAAATTCCTAAGTCTTGGATCCTTCCATAGAAGACTCAAATAAATGTAAATAAGAATTGCCAAGTTAAAAAAGGAATAAATGACTAGAGAGCCAGATTTTTTCAAAGTTGCATGAAAAAAAAAAGTTGGTAGGAAGTTAGCATAAACAGATGAAGAAAATGGGTAGGGAGGTTTGGGGAGGAAGAAAGGAATATTAGTCTTCTGAAGACTGAAAGGGATATCCTATGGACCTATTCCTCTACCATAAGAAAATCCTGGTATAGTAACAGAAATTACAATGCTAGAATACTATACCAAAAGTTAAGAATAGCAAAGGAATGATCTTAAAATGAAAGGAAAGCTATTTGTTATTGAATGTTGCAGTGGTTACCCAGTGAATAATACAAACTCATGTTATAAGACATAGTAAATATTCTAGTGCTGTAGTCCTATCATCTCAGTAAATACTATAATTTATATTATATGAATACTTTGATCTTCCTCTTCTCCATATATCATAGAAATTTTTTAAATAGTCACAGTCAAGATTTCATCTACAAAATCCCTAAAATATCCCAAAAGACAGGAGCCAGAATAGAAAGAGCATTGGATCAGGAATCAGGAGATCTGGGTTCAAGTTCCATCTCTCTCACTAGCTATGTAACTGTTTCCTTATTCATAAAAGGACTATACAACTAGATTATATTATATATATATTATTATATATAACATATTTAATAATACATTATATTTCTTGCTATACAAGCATGTATTATTGTATTCTTGATAAATATTTTCTGATGATGACAATTTAAAAAAACAACAGTGAGAACATTAGGAGAAGAATCCCAGAGCTGAGAAATCTTACCATCATGGCCTCTTGCACGGTAATATGAGGAAGCAGCATGTCATCTTGCATAATATAACATGATACCTTACGGAAACAGCGGAGGTCTCGAGGCAGTCCATTGATGAGAACTGACCCTTTCATCCCTGTCTCTCTAAAATGCCAACAAGGAAAGAAACCAGTCAGCCAAAACGTAAAATGATAAATACTCTTCCATTTTTCCTTCTGTCACCTAATACTAGAGAAAGAAGGTAAGGTGAAAAGACCTTTCTAGATTTTTTTTTTTTGCTAGCTACACCATACAGAGGAAACTAAATAGCTTTAAATGATAACTAACACAACTTAGCAACCTTCCATATTAGAAAATGAATAGCAAAGGAAAGTGAAGTCAAGCATATGACTCACTATAAGATATAGTCAGTCACAATGAACTCTTCTTTTCCCACTAAATAAATCCATTTGACAGATGTGTATGTGCATGCCTTTAAATGGACCCCATGAGGATGAAATAGATACCCTCCAATTTTTACAGTACTTTCTGAGAATGATTGAAATGCATGATTCTGTGTTCATGCCAAAAGTTAGACCCAAAAATTTCTCAAGAGCAGCAAGTCTGAGCCAATATGTGAAGATATGATGAATATTACTGAACTTAACTTGGGTCCAACTCTGAAAGCAAAAAGTGGTAGGAGCTTCACAGGTGCTTTGACAGCTTTAAAAAAAAATCCAATGAAGTAGCGGCTTCTATGTTTCAAACTAAGGCAACTAGGAAATCACTATTCGGTATCATCTCCTAAATTCTGTAAAGAACAGGAAGATCTGAGATTCCACAAAACCAATCCAATTCTTGTTTTCATTCATATTTAGTATCTGAGTTGTTTAAATGTTTGTTTCTCTTGTTATTAGGCATCCTTTTCACGTAATTATTAATATGTCATATTTCTTCTCTTCAAGAATTTGTTCACATCCTTTAACCATTTATCAGCAGGAGAATGGCAGATTATGGATGCCAGGATTTTCTGAGATGTTTATTGCACCAATCTTTCCTAGTCTGTTTCTTTCCTTATTCTGTATGCTTTTAATTTTTACATAATTAAATCTCTATTTTATCCTTGGATTGGGAGTCAGAGGACCTAGATTCAAATTATAACTGCTTCTTCTTACCTGTATGACCCTGAGTAAGCAACGTAACCTTTCTAATCCTTAGCTCATTAACAGAAAGAAGGAGATGGCCTAAATGATTTCTAAGGTCCCTTGCTATGATCCAAAAGCTATGATCCTCTGAGCCCTTTACAAATAGCTTTGCTCTAATAGTAGCATTCTTTAGAGCAAGGAATCCTTTGCATCAAGAAATGAACTTAATCCACCTTCTTTCTCATTAGCTCTTGGTGAAGTGGAAAGGTTTGGGAGCCAGAAGACTGAGGCTACAACTTTGGTTCTTCTAGTGACTATCTGGGTAGGCTTGGGCAAGTCACCTCTCTGGGCCTCAATTTCTTCATCTGTAAAATTAAGAAGTTGGATATATGATTCTGCTTTCAACCTATGATCCAAGGATCCTATGAATATTTGTCCAATAAGTATAAAAAATAATATTTGTCAAATATACACATAACTATATAAGGTATATAAGGTAACTTTATTTTCTCCACTTAGGAAAAGGAACATTTTACCAAAAGTTAAGATACTATATAGGGTGATAAATGAAGCAAGGTATCCAAAAAGCCACAGTGTAGTTTTAAGCTATGTAAACTTTAATAGCTTAAATTATTAAAAGCTTATTACAATTTATGTATGATATATGATATGTTATTATTATGCAATCAATGAAAGCTTAAATAGCTTAAAACTGCACTAAGTCTTTTGTGTATTATGTAGTTTTAAGAACTTCACTTTGATTTTGAAGTGTGAATGCTACACACAGGAAAATGTCCTAAGTGATAACTTATTATGAACTTAATAAATATCACCAAGCAATATACAAAGAAAAAAAGGAGAGAGGGAAGGTTATATGAAATTGTGAAGCTCTGTTTGACTTTCTCCCACTATGTCCATCTTTGTGTTTTGTGTGTTTATATATATATATATATACACATATATAATATTTGTATATATATATATATATTTACATAAAATTAAGTCAATAAACATTTATTAAATGCCTACTGTGTGCCAGGCACTGGATTCAGTGCTGGAAATAAAAATGTAAGCTAAAAAAAAAAAAGACCATCCCTACCCACAAAGAGTTTAAATCTAATGGGGATGACAATATACAAAAGGAAACTGAAAAGCTGGGGAGGGGATGGGGAAGGGAGGAAGATAACTAGCACAAAGAGATGATGGAGAAGTCCAAAAGCAATGTAGCTGGTAGAAAATTGGGAGAGGACTATGCCAAGCCCCTTTCTTAAATGGAGGTCCTGGAGCCTATAGCCCCACCTTCCAGTTAGAGTCCAATCAGAGGGGCAGAAAGTATTGATGACAAATGACTACCAGGCAATTTCAATCTTGTAGGAAAATGAGATTTCTCAATAATAAGTTTCCTGAGGAAGCAAGGCATGATGAAGAGGTCCAAAGAAGTCCAAAAGTTCAGAATGGTTTTATTTGAATTTTTATCAGTGATTTGGAACCTTTTTTCCATCTGTTTGACAGTTTTCCTTTCTCCTTTTGAAAACTGCCTCTTCAAATCATCTGACCAATTGGGAAATGACTCTTCTAAGAATCTATCTTATCACTTCCCTATATATCTTGGATATCACACTGTGTGATCTTCACTATGGCACCACAGTATTTGAATGGTTTCTTTCTGGCTGCTGGAGTATTTTCTCTTTTACCTTTTCTAATCCAGGCCACAATGCCATGTCTTCTTTGTATACCATGATGTCTACACTTCAACCTCCTAGTCTTCCTACATACAGATGTCAGACTTTTATTCCTGAGACTGAGTTCTGATAGATGAAATTTGACCTTATCTTTCCAGTCCCAGGCCCCTCAGGCCCACCACACAACTGCCCCTTCCATACTATGCAGCCTTCTCAACCACCTAGAAATTAGATCCCAGTCTCTGGTATCTGGTTTTGTGCTTGATAAGCTTTCATCTTATCTTGTCCAACTTTGGCATACCGTATCACCTTCTGGACATCTCCATATCATGTTGCTACTGTCAGTAAGTCTGTTGGTCAAAAAATATTGATTAAGTATTCACTATGTTCCAGATACAGATATATTAAATGCCAGGGATTCAAGCATACTTTCAAATACAACTTTCAAACTCTGACTCTGAAAACAGTAACAAAACCAATACTACATAACTGGAAAGGATATGTCAATCAATCACCACTCTTTTCTGGCTACCATTCTCCTATATGCATTGTCATCTATTATAAGTTGCTTAGAGTCAGTGATTGTCTTGATAGTATTTGTAACTCCAATACTTAGACAAGTGACTAGAATATAAAAAGTACTTAATAAATGTTTCTTTGTTCATGTGTAAATTACTTAAGGTAGTACTGTTATTTTTATTATATTGGCAGCACCCAACCAAGACTACTATTTTTTTCAGCATTCAGGTCTATCTTTGTTTCTGTAAAGTATTTTAGAAATTGTATTAATTAAATGTGGGGTGTGTTTTAGTAGCTGAACTTCCAGATATTTTATACATTCGGTAATCATTTTGATGGATTTATTTTGCTATATCTTCCTGCCATGTTTTATGTTGAGAATGCACTAAAAGTCCAAATATCTTTGTAAGTTTATTTTATATCCTGTTGCTTTGCTGAAATTAATAGTTTCAGTTAATTTTCAAAATAGATTTTATTGATATCTTTTATTTTTACATCACCTTCACCTCCTCATAATTGGTTTTTCCCCAGAGCTATCTCTTATAAGAAAAAAAATTACGTGAAACCAATGAACATATCAAAAAATAAATATGACATTATATGCATGTCCACCCCTATGAACTCCTCCTTTTTAAAGGAGCAGGGAAAAAGCATTTTTTTTCATACATCTTCTTTGGAACTGTTTGTTCCTTATAATTTCACAGTATCCATTTTTTGTCATGTTGTGGTAGTTATTCGTTCCATTTACGTTGTTGTAGTTGTTAGATATATAGTTTTCCTAGCAATAGGATCTCTAGTTCAAAGTATATGGGTTTTTTAGCTACTTTTCATAATTATGAATTGCTTTCTGGAAAGGTTATATGAATCCAGAGCTTTATCAATAAGGAATTAATGTGCTTGTCTTTCAACAACCCCTCCAAAATCCTGACTATTCTCATTTTTTATTATCATTGCCATTTTCAATTAAGTTTTTTAGCTGACTTGAGGGTGACCTAAGTAAGTCATCATGTCATATTTAAAAACCATATTTTTCCTCTTTGCCTATGCTTATTCCCTCAATTCTTTTTCTTATGTTGTTGCTATATTTAGCTATTCTAGTACTAAATCAAATAATGATGGCAATGAGCATCTTTGCTTTCTATGCCTCTAGTATTTTTCCATTACAGACAATGCTAGTTGTTCATTTTGTATAGAAATGGTATTAAGGAATTATATGTTTATTCTTGTGCTTGTTAATGTTTTTAAACATAAGAGGATATATTTGTTCAAAGGGTTTTTTACATCTATTAATATAATCATGTGATTCTTAATTGTTTTGATATATATGATATTTGTAGTTTTTCTAATTAAAAAAACAGCTTCGCATTTTTGACATAACTCCAATCTTGACATAGAGTATATTTTAATATATTATTGCAGCCTAATCAGTAATCATTTATTCAATACTCCTTTATTAATATTCATTAGGAAGATTGGTATACAGTTTTCTTTCTCTGGTTTTGGTATCAGGATGCACCACATTTGACTCATGGGAGGTTAGTGGGACATCTTCTTTTCCTATTTTCACAAATATTTTTAGGTAATATTGGATTTTTTTTCTTTGATAGAATTTACTTATAAATTTTTTCCTTGTGAGATCCTTTATGGCTTAACTTTTTTTTTCTGAATTAGGTTATCAAAATTTTCTTTCTTATTGTTAACCTGGATAGTCTATGTTTTTGTGAAAATTCATCCATTTACTTTAGGGTTCCAGTTTTGTTGGCATATATTTGGTACAATAATTTCTAATGATTTGAGCACAATATTTTCTAAAATTCTTCTTTATTTCTTCTTCAATAGTTGTGACTTCTGCATTTCCATATTTGAGTTTTCCTCTATCATCAGAGTAACTGAGTGTTTGTCTCTTTTACTGAGTTTTTAACCAGCTATTTTATTTATTCAATACAATGACATTTTATTCCTCCAATTTGATTTTCAAAATTTCTTTTTTTTTGTATTTTGTTTGATTTTTTGATTTGTTGTTTTTCTATTTTTTTTTTTTTACTTACATGCCCAATTCATTGCTCTGTGTTTTCTTCATTTGATGGGAGCATTTAGAAAAATAATTTTTCCCCTAAGGACTGCTTTGGCTATGTCCCAAAAGCATTGGTAGGTTGTTCCACTGTTATTTTCTTTAATTAAATCATCTATTGTTTCATTATGTTTCATTTTAAACCTATCAATTATTTCAGGCTAAACTATTTATTCACCAGTTATTTAAATCCTTTCTTTACTGACCATCTATGGATTATATATTTTATTATATTAAAGTCAGCAAAGGATATGTTAAATATATTGACTTTCCTTCATTTGTTTATGGGGTTTTTAATGCCTTGTACATATTGATTTTTGTAATGGTGCCATCCGTAGCTATAAATATGTATATTTCTGTCTATTCCTATTCAGTTATCACCAAAGATTAATCATATCTAACTTTACTAACATTCTATTCAAGTTTTTAATTTCTTTCTAATTTATCTTTTTTGTTGAATTTATATAAGTAGGGACATATTGAGGTCCCCATTAGTTATAATTTTGCTATTACACTCTGAAATTCAATTAACTTTTTCTTTATGTACTTAGATACTATGCCAGTTGTTGTATATGTACTAAGTTTTTATATTATTCCGTGATCTATAGTATCTTTAAGAATAATGTAGTTTCCTTGCTTATTTCTTTTTACTCACATCTATTTTTACAGTTACCTTCTCCGAGACCTTGATTGTCACTTTTACTTTCATCTGACAGATTAAAAGTTCTACATTGGTCACTCTTTTAACTCTGTATGTAGCTTTATGCTTCAAAAGCATTTGTTATAAACAAAATAGAGCTGCATTCTGCTTTCTAATCCATTCTGCTTGATCCTTTTCAGACAAGAGTGAGGTAATGAAATGTTTAATCCTTCATTTCCTCCATGTTTATATGTTTTCTTGTGTAACACATTTATGAGATGCATTTGTCCCATTTCTTCCTCAATTCTTCTCTAGTATATTCCTTTCCATCCTCAATTTTACTTCTTCTGTTAAAATCTTCCCAAGAGAAAAAAAAATCACCCACATCTTGTCCTAACTCTTTCTCTGACCCTTCAAGATATTAGGATTCTGAAAGGACACTTGTCTCTTCTCCTCCAAATAGAATGTAATCATTTCATGAACATTGAGCCCCTTCCAAAGTGATCACAGGTTTCTCTTAACTGTTTGCATTTCAAAGTTTCTACAAATCTCTTGTCTTTTTATTAGGAATGCTTAAAATCATAATATTCTATTATACTCACTTTTGAAGGGTAAATAATTATTGGTAGTAAGCTCATCACATCTTTTGACTTTTGGAATATCATATTCCAAACTTTTCTCTTATTTATTATAATATTTTCTGCCAAGTCTTGCACGATCCTGAGTCTGTCTGTTCCTTGTGTCCAAATAATTTGTTTTTTTTCCTACTGAGGCATTGCTTTGGGGGATTATTGTTTTTTTCTGGGCTTACCTTTTTACTTTCTCAACCCATAGTATTTCTTTATTGTGTTCGGTTTTTTTTTTTCTATTTATTTATAGTTCCTGCCTCAATTATTAGTTTGGGAAATTATGCTTGGCCAGTTCCCTGTTGAATCAGATTAATAGGCCTTATTGGCAAAGTCCCCTCTTTAGTCCAGATGCTGCCACCCCTGCTGTTGATCCAGATAAAATTGCTGGTATTAGGTAGTAAAACCTACCACAATCCCCCTATTTTGTCTTTTGAGGCTTTTGGCCTGTACTTTATCTTCTCCTAGTGTAATAACTAATCAGGACCTAGTTCCATGCTGGCGGTCCTGACAGGCTCCATTAAAACACTGGAAGTCACACCGGTGTCTGGCTTGCTGCACAGCCCTCCTGCTTGTGTACAGACTGACTACGCCCTAACTTCTGCGGTAGCTCCAAGTGCTCTGAATACTGCATAAACAGGCCCTGGCTTCCCTAGCTGTGATTCACGGGGGCTGGTTCTGTCTCCACTTCTATTCTGACAGTCCAGGTTGTTGAATACTGGAGCTCACGGCTTTCAAATTCTCCTGCTCAAAGTGCTGGTGGGCTTCAGGTCCATTTTAGGAAGCTCTCCTTGCCTCTTCTGACTTCCACAGTCCTCTCCCAGACTCCAATGACTTCTATATTTACTTGTTCTTGAGTTAGTTCTCCTAATGAGACCTCTTTACCTATCTCTGTCTTTTTTATCTGCTTATTTTTTTGTGCAACTTTGAATTAGCTAGAGGAGTTTACTACCATTTATCCTCGGTTTTCTTAAACATTGGTATTCCTAGAATCACTTTCAGATATTTCCTGGAGTTTGTGGCACAGCTTGGTTTCCTTTTGTCCTTAAATATAACAATCTTAACCTGAAGTCTTTTCTATATTTTCAAATCTTAATTTAGAATAGCAAGGAGTTTTGTTTGTGTGTGAGTGTGTGTGAGTGTGTGAGTGTGTGAGTGTGTGAGTGTGTGTGTGTGTGTGTGTGTGTGTGTGTGTGTGTTTTAAATCCTGGGTCAAAGCTGTCAAGAGAAAGTAAATATTTCATATTTTAATTTTGTTCAACATATCTCATCCCAATTATTATAGTGTTAGTAAAGTGACTCTATGATAATTATTTTTGTTAAGTCATTTTTCAGTCATGTCTGACTCATGATGACCCCATTTGGGGTTTTCTTGGCAAAGATAATGGAGTGGTTTGCCATTTCCTCCTCCAGCTCACTGTACAGTTGAGAAATTGAGGCAAACAGGTAAAGTGGTGTCTGAGGCCATCTTTTAATTCAGGAAGATGTTTTCCTGACTCTAGGCCTGACACTCTAGGAACTGCACCACGTAGCTGCCTTTGTGATAATTACCATACTTAACTGAAAACTTGATATAAGATAATATAATTCAATACTTCTGAAGCCAGTTTTCCATTTGGAAAAATATTGGTAATTTTGATTTCTTAATTCTATGAAACTACAATTAATAATGCTAACACTGATGGAGTACTTAAAGATATACAAAATGCTTAATATGATCTGATTTTATTATTTTTTTAATTACAAATAAAAGCTACAGAAATCATCAGGAAGGGAGGAAGGAAAGAAGGAAAAGAAGGACAGAGGGAGAAAATAAGCATTTATTAAATGGCTAACATAAGCCAGCCACTGTGCTAAGTGCTTTACAAATATTATTTCATTTGATCCTTTACAAATATTATCTCATTTGATCCTTTAGGAGATAGATACTATTGTTATCCTGATTTTATAGTTGAGGAAACTGAGGTAAACAAAGGTTAAATGACTTGCCCAGGGTCACAAGGCTAGTAAGTATTGAAGAACAGATTTGAACTCAGGTCTTCCTGACTTTCAAGCTCACTGCACTACCTAGCAGCTCCTAACACGGCTTGTCCTTTAATGCTTCTTTACTTTTGTTTTCATTGGTAATTTTCATCTTCAAAATGGACCCCAAGCCATTATAACATTTATATTTTACTCACTCTTCAAATGTTAAGGCCAGGCTAAGTCCTTCCTTACTGAGTCATAGATTCTAGGATTAGAAGGGATCTTAAAGATCATCTTGTCCAACCTCTTCATTTTACAGGCAAGATAACTACCCACAATAGATGATAAGTATCAGAGACAGGATTTGTACTAATGATATGATGTGAAAACCAGTGTTCTTTTTCCTCCATCAAGTTTCTCCTTGAAGTTTTCTAATACACAAGGAAATCACCTTCCCTTGAACTCAGGGCACTTACATTTAACATATACCACATGCTTATCTCTTATTATTATTGTTTTATTTTTCATTTATACAGGTCCTGTTTACTTAACTCAAGAGTGACCTTGCTAAAGGCAGGCTTAGCTCTCTGTATCTCCTATAGCAGGGTTTCTTAAACTTTTTTTCCATTCATGACCCCTTTAGTACTTTTTTTTTTTCTCGTCAGTACTTCTTAAAAACTATAGGTTGTGACCCCATGTGGGGTCGGGCCTATAGCACCTAGAGTAGCAGTTTTCTAACACTTAATCAATGACAATAGGTATGCAATAGACTGAAAGCCCTTGCACTCTTGTTTTCCCTTTTAGTCACCTGTATCCTGCCAGGATGTTCATGAGTGTTGATTTTCCAGCTCCAGAAGGACCCATGATTGCAACAAGCTCTCCACTGCTGAATTTCCCTGAAATTCCTTTCAAAAGAGTCTTGTATCCTAAAAAAAAGTACATGAATATTTTATTATCTCTAAGACACAATACAAATTTGCTTTAAACTCCCATATGTGCAAACACATACACAAAGTAAAATTGACACACACCATAAATCCAGTAATTAACTCCAGGCATAAAATCAATACTTCCCAATGCCACCTGGCACTATGGTTTCAGCAACAATGTTGGCCCTGTGATTTCTTAAAGACTATTATTTATTTCATTAGAATTTCAGTGGTATAAAAGTGCCTCTAAACCCGTTCATTTTAAAGGAATTTATCATGATCCTATAGAAGATTTCTCTTGGGTTCATATGAAATTTCAATCCAAAACTATCTTAGAGGAAATATTGGAGGAAGGGGATAAAGAGGATCACATCATCTAGGACTGTATTGATTTTGTTAAATAAATAATCTGAAAATTTGTCTAAAGGTTAAAATGAAAGCCATAGAATTTAAAGGCAAAATTTTTAGGTTTTGAGTCCTTAGAGAATACAGTATCACATCAGAAAGTACACTTAAATATCCAAGATTCACAATAATATATTCAACTCCCATATTTAATGAAATTCATCCAAATGGTCATAAAAAATGTAGATTTTGGGGAACTCACAAAATATTATTTTTCTAGTTACAAAGTGACAGACTCTCCCAATAATGTCTCCCACTTTTTTGTGTTCCAAAGACAAAATAAAAATAGAAAGAAAATTATAAGATAACCATAATAATAATACATACTTGTTTAGTACTTTAAGGTTTTCAAAGCTCTTTCCTCACAGCAATCCTGTGAGGGAGGTATTACAAGTATTATATTATCCCCATTTTGCAAATGAGGAAACTGAAGGTGACAGCGCTTAAAGGGTGTTACCATGGCCACCTCATTAATAAATATTAGCTCTAGTATTAGAACCCAGATCTCTTCTAATTATAAAGCCAAACACCTTTCCTCAGGATCTTTAACCTCCTGTTATTCTTACATATTCTAGAAAGTAGTCCTTCCTTGTACTTCACAGCCATTTCTTTACATTCCACATTTTTTTTCAGGCACAGTCCTATTTTGAACAGAAGTCCCTAGGATCTTGTTTAAGAGATATTATAAGGGCTGGAAATAAAAGACAAAGAACCGCTACTGTAATACTGACTCATTATTGAGATTAAGTACTACCTGGGGGAACAAAGATAGGTTAGCATTAAGAGATAGGAAAGCAGTAGAGACAGGAAAAAGTATAAGAAAGAGAGAACCTAAAACCACTATGAGCTGCTAAGAACTGAGTCCAAGCCCCTACTTGTTAAATGATAACATAATAATGTAACTATGAGCTAGGTTCCCACTTTCTTATTGGTAGGATACTAGTCAGGATTCAAAGCTCTGTTAACAGGATTAATCAAATTCAGTGACTCCAGAAGGAAAGTTCCATAAACAGACTGGTTAACTCACAAAGTGAGTTTTACTATAGTCAATAGTTTTTACTAACTAGCCTGAAGTTCTTTTAATAGGTCTCCCTGTCACTCTCACTGAGTCAGGAGAAAAAGCCCTGTATGCAGAGCTATAATATAATATCAGGAAAATCATGTTACCTCTGTAGGCCTTAAGAAATCTTATCAACACTTTGACCTACCATGTTTACAGAGAATCTCTGATGAAGCATGTTACCCAACTCCTTACAGAAAGGTGATAGACTCAAAGTAAAGAAAGAAACATATTTTGTTGAATATGATTGCTATGTGGATTCATTTTGCTTGATTATGCTTTTTTGTCACAAGGATTTTGCCCCACCCCCCAATTTTTGATTGGGACAAGATTGAGGGGCATGTAGGAGTAGTTACAGTAATACAAATAAGAGGGCCACTGAAACATTTTTTCTTTTTATTATGCACAGAAAAGAACAGAGAGATGTTCATAAGAAAGCACAGAGAAATGGACAGATTAGAAAGTAATGCAGAATTTGTTATATACTTTTAACTAAGTAGTATGAAATAGAAATTTATGATCTCATATAAAGTGCATTTTGTGTTCTGCAGCAAACATGAAAATGTTCTTCTTGGGGGGGCATTTAAATTCAAAATAAAAAATAATTAAAAACATTTAAAATTGCTATTACAATCAGACAGCAAAGTGAAAATAGAAAGATCCCACTGGTAGCCTCTTGAAAGAAACACCAAAATGAAAACTCCCAGGAACATTATAGCCAAAACCTTTAAGGTCAAAGAAAAAAATACCACCATTAGTCAGAAAGAAAGAGTTTAAGTACCAAGAATCCACAGACAAGATCATACAAGACTTGGCAGTCATAAAGGAAAGGAAAACTTGAAATATGATATTCCAGCAGCCAAAAGATAAAGGCTTATAACCAAGAAAAACTTCCCCAGAAAAACTTGAGTATGATCTCAGGGGAGAAGAGGGGGAGGGAGAGAATGGGAAGGGAGGGAGAATGGACCTTTAATAAAATAGAGTACTTCTAAGTAGTCTTGTTGAAAAACTGAATGGATACTTTGAAATGTGAACACAGGAAATATAGAAAAGTAAAATCCATTTGAGTAACTGGGAATTTATGATGATGAAATGTTTATAACATAGTAGGCAGAAAAAGAAACAAGGCTCTCCTCAGAACCCTGTTTTAAAAGGTCATAGAGAGGGCCTGAGAACATTTTAAGGAAAAAAAAAATACATTAGAAAAGAAAGAGTGGTTGAACTTCACTTAATCACAGACATGAAAAGAAGACCATATAAACATTCAGGAAGGGTTTGGGGAATGGGCTAAACATGAATTTTCTCTTCATGTGAATTGAACAAAGGATAGTTGACTATATACACACAGTAGAATGGCGTAGAAATATATTAAACCCAACTAGTAAATGGGAAAGGGAATAAGGGATGAAGGAGGATATATTCTGGGAGGAATTAGTTATCAGTAAAACAAAGTCCATTTTCAAAGGATAAAGGGGAAAATCAAAGGAAAGAAAGGGTAATAATCTGTGACTGGGAACTGGGCAAGGTAAAAAGAACTGGAATATTGGAATGGAAGCAGATTGCATAAATATAGATCACTAGGATTGAGCACACTCTTCTCCTGTAAAGAAAAAGAGTAAAAACAAAAACAATAGGGGATGTAACTAAAACAAACTAAAAAAACAACAAATATAAAAACTTCAACTAGAGATCATTAAAATTAAAAGCAAAAAACTTTTGAACTGATAACACTACAGGCTATTTTAAAAAATAAAACCAGTAAAATAAACAAACCATTGGCTAGCCTCCTCAAAAGGTGAGCAAGGTGATTGCGGGGGAGGGCACCAAACTGTCCATATGAAAAATGAAATAAGATAAATCACATAAAATGAAAACAAAATAAAGGAAATTATTAAAAAAAAACTATTTGGTCCAATTATACCCCACCAAAAGCTGAAAATTTAAATAAAATAGATGAATAGCTACAAAAACATAAAATACCCAGATTAGCATAAGAAATAATATAAGTAATCCACTTTTAAAAGGAGAAATTAAATAAACTATAAATGAACTTCCAAAAGAGGAAAAGAAAAACTCTGAAAGTATATGATGTTACAATAAATTCTATCAAACATTCAAAGAATAATTGATTCCTATGTTACACAAACTGTTTGCAAAAATAAGAAAAGAAGAAATTCTGTCAGTTTCTCCTAAGACACAAATATGGCCCAAACCAAGGAGACAAATTAGAGAAAAACCTATAGATCAACATTTCTAAGAAATATAAATGTAAATTTCAAATAAAATATTAGTGAAGACACTATAGCAACATATCAAAAAATTAACTACATATTATGACAAGGTATAACAAGCTAGGGATACAAGGTTGGTTCAATATTAGGAAAATAATAAATATAATATACACATTATTAATAAAAAGCACAAAATCATTTGATTATATTAAGATATGTAGAAAAAAAAAGCTTTTGACAGATCGGTCCATTAAAAACACTAAAAAGCATGGAAATAAATGGACCTTTCCGTTATTTAAGTCATATCTATCTAAAACCAAGAGCCTCTCCAGGCTGTACTGCTGACCTATACCCATAGGACTTTCTCAACTATGCCATAGAAACCTCTTCATCCTAGAAGATCACTGCAGCCCTGGAATGTTCGCAGTGGTACACATCTGACTCTTCTCCATAGGATTTTCTCTGAAATACTGTAGAAATCTCTTTACCCTAGAAACTCACTCTACCCCTCACTACTTCTTACATTACGAGTATCCTCTCGCCCTGAGGTCTCTCCCTCTGATTAGCTGGTTGCTATCAGAACCTCCCTCTAAAGGAGGAAACCCAGGTCAGCCATGCTTTAATTCCTCCCAGGGCTATACTGTTAATTCACTGGACTTTCTTTTCCTTGTCCAAATATGCCTATTTAGACCAAAATTTCATATCATAGCAATATGCCTATTCTGAATACCCTCACTCCCCCCTCCCTACTTCCCGGATATCTTTTATGGATTGTCTTCCCCATGAGAATATAAAACTCCTGAACTAGAAGTAGAATAGGAAAATATATACAGTATCTGTAATAGAATACATAGAAAGAATAATAAAATAAAGGCACGGACTATCTTTTACTCTGCTGGCATTTGTGTTCTCAGCACTTAGCACAGTACCTGGAACACAATAAAGTGCTTAGTAAATGCTTGTTGATGATTTGACTTGAGAAGAGTTGACATTATATGCAATTGAGATAAACTTGAAACCTTTTCAATAAGATGGGGAAGTAAAGCAAGTAGATCTATTATCATCTCTATTATTTAACATGTTGAATGCTAGGTATAGCAATAAGATGAGAAAAATATTGAGGAAATAAGGATAGACAAAGAGGAAACAAAACGATATTTTTTTTTGTATAAAATATCATTGTGTCCATAAAGAACCCGAGAGTCAAGTAAACATTTAATTGAAACAATAATTCTGACAAAATAAAAAGATATAAAATAAAACCCATACAAATCATTAGCCTTTCTACATGTTAAAAATGAAACCCAGTAAAAAGAAAAAGAGAAATTACATTAAAAATAATTGCAGAATGAATGAAACATAAAATGGACAATTTTGATCATATGAATTGAAAAGCTTTTGCACAAATCAATGCTTTAAAATGAGAAGGGAAGTAGTTAATAGTGAAAGTAAACTCTTTACAGCAAGTTTTTCTCACAAAGTCATGATATTCAAAATACATAAGGATTCTAATATATAATAATGACTGTCATTCCTCTTTAGTGAGACTATACAACATAAATGTGTAAGGGACCCAGGGGACATGAATGTGTGAGATCTTCCATTTATGTTCAGCAGCATGTGGGTATCAGGGAAGAAGGCAATAGATGAAAGCAATCCATGGTCAGGATTTAGAAAAGGATGAACAAAGACAGGACAGAGGGTCAAGAGGCAAAATATTCAAGGATAGAGCAGAATATAGTCAAGCCAACAAGCATTAAATACTTGCCAGGCATCAGGCATCTGGACACAAAGCAAAGCAATAGAAACAAAGTCAAGGTGACCATGGAGTTCACGGTCTAATGGTGGGATGAGTTCAATATAAAATTGAATTAGTTAACATTTTCAAAAGAAGAATTTCATATTGATAGTAATTACATGGAAAGGTTGCTCCAATTCACAAATAAGAGAAATACAAGACAAAACAAGTTTGAGTTTCTACACAGTCATCTGTGAAATTATGAAATTCCTAAAGCCCCCGTATTATGTGTGAATTTAACTGTAAAGCATGTGACCCCCACCCCACTTTAGCAAAATAATTCCTTTCTTAATATAAAGAAGCATATTGTTTCATAGTCACCCCACTGGTTCCACCCTCTAGGCATAAGTTTCCTATAGACAAGCTTGAGAGGCCCCAAGGCACTGTCTGAGCTCATACTATGTGTGTACCTCAGATAAAGCTCCAACTCCTTTCCTTGCACCTAACTATACCCTTCTAAAAATTGTATTAAAAACTCATGATTTTTTCCACTGGTCAGCCAACCTTAGTTAGAGCAGACCAGCCAGCTTGGTCACTAAGGTTGACTTGCTAGTGGGATTGGGGAGCCTACCTGACTCTGCTCAAGGGGAGCCATGATCCAGTGGCCTTAGTGGGGTGATTCTGTATCCCTGTAAGCATGGGCAACTCCTGGCAGAAAGCTCCCATCAGTCTTGCCAAGCACTATCCCAGGCCCTAGGCATTTACACCTGCCTTAATAAAAAACATCAAGTATTGTGCATCACTCCTGACCTGAGTTGTTCACAGCACCAGCACTTCAAGTTTTTGACACATTTAATTGGCAAAAAAGAATAAAAAATGCAAAAAATAGATGTCAAAAGGCCTGAGGCAAAGCATTGTTTGGTAGAGCTATGAGTTGGTTCAAGTGTCCTGGAAAGCAATTTAGAATTACAGTGGATCTTCAACATTTGCATGTTTAACTTTTGTGACTTCAAGCATTCCTGTGATTTTCTTAGTAACATCATTTTCACTTTTGCATTGGCAATTGTGCACATTTCAGGTTAAGTGCTGTAGATACACAGTGTGGGAGTGTCAGCAGTAATGTTAAGACCTCATCGGTCTCAATGTCTTCTGACAACAGAAAGTAAAATTCCAGTAACATCTCCCTTGGTTTTCAGAGGGTTGTCAAGGTAGATAGGTTTATAGCAGTATTGTAAACAGTACAACACCCTCCCACTACCATTTGATACAGTGGAAGGAAGGATTCAGATTAAAAAATGTTTTAGTTTTAAGAATTTAATTTGCTATACAATATAGATACTATAGATTTCATGTGTTATAAAAAGAGAATCTTATCTGAAGTCAATTTTTAAAAATTGAGATGTTGGCACAAAAGGTCATGGAATTCTAGGAAATTATTAGCAAGAAAAAATGTTTTGCATGTTACCAATTTTATTTTGTGTACTGCATTTTATGGATTATTTCATGGTTACTGTTAGGAAAAGCGCATATTATTAGAATCAATGTTGTGTTATGAAGAATTGTATAGAGAAAAGTATAATTTCAGAAATGTCTAGTGAAAGATTACAGTTTTTGGTGGTTGTGGGAAATTAGCCCCCTATTTCCCATAGGTATAATGTATCAATATTCTCTTTTTTCACTTTCACTCTATTTTCTAGGAATTTTACCCCTGTGAAAGTTGAGGATTGACTGTATGTGACTAAAATATCCATTTGCTTTGACCTAGACATCCCACTATTAGACACATACTTCAAGGAGGTCAAAAATAAAGAGGTCCTTAAACACCAAAATATTCACAGAAATAAACAAATGGAAACCAAAGAGATGTCCATTAACTGGATACTGGTTTAACAAATTTATATATGACTGTAATGGAATATTGTTGTGCTATATAGGATCATAGAATCATAAATCTAGGGTCAGAAGAGACTTCAGGGCTCTTCTAATATTCACATTCTTATAATATAGCCACATATAGTCACATTCTTATAATATAGCCAAGGCTCAGATTCTTAAAATCTAGCCCACTTGCATTGGCAATACAAATGCTTAGATTCCTTGAGAGTCTGGCCAATATGGCGGATCTTTAATAAACCTTGTCTTTGGCTGAAAAAAAAAAAAGAAGAGACTTCAGAGGCCAACTAGCCCAACCTCTTTATTTAACAGATGAGGAAACTGAAGTTAAGTGATTTAAGGTCGCACAGGTAGAGAGCAACAAAGATAAGAATTGAACCCCAGTCCTCTGATTCCAAAAACAATGTTCTTTTCCCTATACCATACTATCCTCAAAGGTGCTGAACTTAGACTTAGGAAGGAGTGAGTTCAAATCCTACCTCAGATATTTAATAGCTGTCTGACTTTAGGCAAATCATTTAATCTCTCTGAGCCTCAGTTTCTTCACCAATAAAACTGGGGAAATAATAGTACCTACCTGACAGAGTTGTTATAATAATGAAATAATGACATGCAAAGTGCATTTATATATATATATATATGTATATATATATGTATGTATGTCCATATGTATGTATACAGAAATATATACACATATACACCCACATGTATGTGTATATATGTGTATAAACACATATATACACATATATACATGTAAACACATGTACACAGAATATTTTTTTGCAAAGCAGTTTTGAGCAAGGTTAGTAGGGCACTAGTCAGGAACAGATACATAAAAAAAAAGAAAGAAAGAGGATACTGGATACTTAAATTGTTACAGAGGAAAGAATGCATCCTTTAAATGTAGCCATTTATACTGGACCAAAGGAAATGCCATCTTCTTTCTCACTTAATTGATCAACATTTGTTAAACTCCCACTACATAAAGAAAAGGAGGTAAGTTCCTGAAACTGTTGAAAGTCCTGTGAGTTTTATTTTGTAATCTTAAAGTGATTGAGAGAAAGGTTGTTGTTTGCTATAGTTGTTGCTGTTTCTTCTTCAAAGGACCATGACATCAAAGGACAGGAGACATGTAAGTGAATTGGATTTAAGTGAGGAAGGGTTGTGCAAAGTCACCAGCTTCACTTTTTTCCTCTGGAGCCATCTGGGTGTAGTCAAGAGATATAGATCAGGACCGCTGGAGATGGCCCTGGGGAGACCTTGGCCTTTTTAAGCTAAGGTCTTTAAATGGTCTCAGTTTGACTGAGGCAACACCCATTCAGTGATTAAGGCTAGGTAAGAAATAAGACAGAGAATGGCCTCTTTAGCTAGCAAAACGAACAAACAAACAAACAAAAAAAAAACAGTCTGGGCGGTGAAGGCAGGGTTTCTGGCCAAAATAGAAACAATTGCAATTTATATTCATCTGAGCCAATCGGGGAAGTGGGGCTTGGCCTGGGACCTATTATAGGCCAATCCATGAGAGCCAGAGTGATTTGGGTTTAAGGCATGGTCCCTAAGAAAAAAAATTTTAAGCATCAAAATTTACATTCCTTTTATTTGTTATGTTTTTCACTATGGAATTCATTATGTTTTTCCCCATGTCCACTTTCAAAAGGGTGCTAGCAAATCTGTGCAGGGAAAATCAGCACCAAGGAACTAGGAGCCCTTCAGTCCCATCCAAGTCTAAAGTATCTACCCCCTAAAGTCCCTGCCCCATTCTGATCATTTAGAGGAAGGGAAAGGGTATTTTGAGTTTAGTATCTCCTCAGGCCTTTTTAGGACCTCTAGACATGTTAAAGTAGGTAGGGCTAATTGAAAACCCACAGTTACCCAAACCATCACAGGTAGTTACACTATACAATAACAGTTCCCTCCTCTCTAGTGATAGAGGAAGCTGGAGTACTTCATTATACCAGCTCCTCTTTCAACAGCTCAGTGCTAGCTGTATGTTAAGGCAGATGGAACCTGGAAGCTTCTTGTGGATTAAAGAGAACTGAACAAAGTCATTATGCCCATTTCTACAGTTGTTCCTTACTTTGTCAATGTTGTGGATCAGGCAGCACAGGTCCAAATTGAGTGGTATGGGGCTGATGGGGTGCTTGAGTGCTTGTACTCAGATCCAAGATCGTATTTCTCCCTAGCCTCAAGGCACTATCCCTGACAGTTTCCCTACAGCCCAAGGACCCTATCTCTGGCAATAACTCATGAGCGGGCCAGTGAGGCAAACTATCTCTCCCTGTTCCAAGAACAAGCTGACCTTCGTAGAATTTCCTTTACATGAACAGGACTATCCTGTACCAGCAGAACTGTCAAGTACTGATACCCACGGTTACATATACAATCCAGAGGTCAAGCTATAGACGTCAACTCTTGAAACTATCTTGTTACAGACATAACAGATCAAAAATATACTCGTTAGTCATATGTTATCACCTAATTAGCATACTTGGCACATAATTCACTACCTTTCCTATATAAGCTTTAGCATCATTCCTGTTAGATTGCAAGTTTCCTAAGGAGCTCTGCCCACCATGGCAGGTTCCTTGAGAATCCTTGCCCGCTGTATAGAGTAACATTAAATCTTTGCCACCTTGACTTAAAGAATGCTTGACTCTCTGAACTCATTCCAGATGACCCTGTCCTGTACTCTGGTCCTTGAGGGGTCTAAACCTCTCAGACAGCAACAGGGCTATGGCTGAGACTAGTCAGGAGGAGTTTGCTTTCATCTGGAAAGGAGTCCAATATATTTTCTTTAAAAAAACACTTTCTTATTAATGTCTTTCTTTTTTTTATATCAACAGTACATCCAATATTTCATCCCATTCTGAGACCCATCCATAAAACAAATAGTATTTTTAAAAAGAAAAAGAAGAGGGAAAAATCAACATAACTGGTCAGTACACTGAAAAAGTCAGTGTGCTATATTTGTGGACTTTCCACCTCTGCAAAAAAAAAATGGGTTGAGAGTGCCTTCTATTATTTTTGAGTAATATTTGTTCTGTCTAATTTTGCAATATTCACTTTTGATTTTGTGTGTGTGTGTGTGTGTGTGTGTGTGTGATTGTGCTTTCATTACTTACATTGTTGTAGTTATTGTATATATCATTTTCTTGGCTCAACATCAGTTCACATAGATCTTTTCGTGCTTCTCTATATTCCTCTAATGCACTGTCTTACAGCACAATAATATTCCACTACATTCAAGTACCACAACTTGTTTAGCAATTCCCTAATTGATAGGCATCTATTTCTTGCCATAAAATTGATACTACAAATACTTTTGGTGTTTATGAGGACTTTCTTCTTATCAATGGCTTCTTTGGAGTATAATCCCAGTAGTTGTTGTTGTTTGTCCTTCATTTTTGAAGAATACCAATGACATCAGGGGGCAATGTCTTGACCCATGTATGAATTGGACTTAAGTGAGTCAGAGTTGCACAAAGTCATCGCTTCATTTTCATCAAAGTCCAGTAGCAAGACAAAAATGAAGACAATTAGTTTTAGTCTGGGATGCAGTGGATGACCTTGATATCTTTGATTTCTGACCAAGGTCTAAGCCCTCCATAATGCCTGCTTAAGCTGCCTTCATGACGGATGGAACAACTTGTTCTCATCCACCCATTCTGCCAGGGGCAAGGTGGGGGAGGGGAGGGAGTCTTCACATGCTTAGGTCTAGACATCTCCTAACTCATCAATAGGTTTGAGGTTACCCTCAAGTTGGTTTAGCCCACCCACTGAGACAGTTCTACTGGGGTGTGGCGACTGTGCATGCTACAGCTTTTTAGAGCCACAGGTAAGAGTTGAGTGCCAGGTGGACACCAAAAGTGGATGAGGAATAGAGAGAAAAGAGACAGACTAGATAATTATAGGGGTTATGATCCCAAGAATGAGAGTTTAGAATAAATAGAAAGAGAAGATGAATAATAAAGAGAATGAAAGAAATTCTTTTTTGAAAAAGGGCACAAAAATGAAATTTTAAAAATTAATGAATAGGATTAATTGAAGGGGAGGAGAGGAATGAGGAATCCACTTGATTGAGAGAGAGAAAAGGGCAAAGAAAAATATAACTAGATAAAAGCAAGAGAGAAAAAGGAACTACTAAACAAAATCCTATGGAGAAAAAGGTAACAAACAAACATTTGTCAGGTGCCTACTATGTGCCAGGGACTGAGCTAAGCAGTGGAGATACAAAAAGAGGCAAAAGAGAGTCTCTGCCCTCAAAGAGTTTACAATCTAATGGGGGAGACCAACAAACATATACAAAGCAAATAGATAAAGGATAAAGAGGAAATAATGAAGGGAAGGCACTGGAGTTGAGGGTTTTAGCAAGGCTTCTTGTAGGAGGTGGGATTTTAGTTGGGACTTAAAGGAGTCCAGGGAGGGTGATGGTCAGATTGGAGGAGGAAGAATGTTCCAGGCATGGGGTACAGCCAGCAAGAATGTCTGGAGCTAAGAGATGGAGTGTCTTATGCATGGAACAGCAAGGATACCAGTGTCACTGGATCAAAAAGTAAGTTCTGGGCTTTAAGGTTTAAGACAACTGGAATGGTAGGAGGGAGCTAGGTTATGAAGGACTTTGAATGCCAAACAATTTTTTGTATGTGTTCCTGGAGGCAATAGGAAACCAATGGAATTTATTTAGTGCTGAGGAGTTCTGGGGGATGACATGATCAGACATGTTTTAGGAAAACCACTTTAGCAGCTAAATGGAGAAGGGATTGGAGTGGGGAGAGAGGCCGGCAGACCAACCAGCAGGCTATTGTAGTAATCAAGGCATGAGATACTGAGGGTCTGCATTAAAGTGGTGGGAGCATCAGAGGAGAGAAGGGAGCAGATGTGCAAGATGTCGCAGAGCTTGAAATCTGCAGGTCTTATAAACAGTTTGGATATGCGGGGTGAGACATAGTGAGGAGTCCAGGATGATTCCTAGGTTGTGAGTCTGAGGGACTGGGAAGATGGTACTCTCCAGGAAGGTTGCAGGGGATGATAATGAGTTCTGTTTTGAACATATTGAGCTTAAGATCCAGTTTGAGATATCTGAAAGAAAGGTAATTAGAGATGTGAGGTTGGAGGTAAGAGTTGAGTGCCAGGTGGACACCAAAAGTGGATGAGGAATAGAGAGAAAAGAGACAGACTAGATAATTATAGGGGTTATGATCCAGAGAATGAGAGTTTAGAATAAATAGAAAGAGAAGATGAATAATAAAGAGAATGAAAATTCTTTTTTGAAAAAGGGTACAAAAATGAAATTTTAAAAATTAATGAATAGGATTAATTGAAGGGGAGGAGAGGAATGAGGAATCCACTTTCTCACAGAGATTGGGGCAGGAAAGGTAGATTTGAGATCCATGGGAGCTGGTGAGATCACCAAGTGAAGTAGTATAGAGGGAGAAGAGAAGAGAGCCCAAGATAGAACCCGGAGGGATACCTGAGGTTAGAGAATGTGATCTGGAGGAGGTTCGAGCAAAGGAGACAGAGAAGGAGCTGTCAGAGAGGCAAGAGGAAAACCAGGCGAGAATAGTGTCTCAAAAACCTGGAGAGAAGATCAAGGAGGAAAGTGATCCTTGATGCCAAAGGCTATAGAGAGGTCAAGAAGAATGAAGACTGAGTAAAGGCCGTTGGATTTGGCAACTAGGAGATCGGGAGCAAGTTTCATAGAATAATGTTGCAGCCATAATGTAAAGAGTTAAGAAAAGAACAAGAGGAGAGAAACTGGAGGCACCTATTATAAACTGCCTTTTCAAGGAGTTCAGCTGAAAAGGGTAGAAATGTTATGGTATGATAGTGGGGATGGAAGGATTAAGTGAGGGTTTTGTGAGGATGAAGGAGACGGGCATGTTTGCAGGCCATAAGAAAAGAGCTAGCAGAGAGGGAGAGATAGAAAATAATTGAAAATAATCGAGAGTGGGGATAATAGAGGGGGCAGTTTGTAGAAGGAGATGGGATGTAATGGAACCTTTTGAACAGGTAGAAGGGTTAGCCTTGATAAGGAGTAAGAACACTTCAACATGTGAGACTGAGCAGAAGGAGGAGACAGTGGCAGAAGGCACATAAGTGATAGGAGATGAGGAAGAGAAGATAGAGTTCACAGGGAACAGCCTCAATTTTTTCTGTAAAATATGAGGCAAGGTTCTCAGCTGAGAATGTGGGGGGAAGGGCAGACACAGGGAGGAAGGATGCTGTGGAGATCGGGCTAGTGGGTTGATTAGGGAGGTGTAGAAAGATGAAGATTGCCTGGCAGCAGTGAGGGCCCAGTTGAGGTTGTATAACATAAATTTGCCATGGACCTAGTCAAAACAGTTGCATGATTTTTTTCCACTTTCATCCAATAACACGTATAGAACCAAAGGCAGTAAATGGTGGGAGTGACTCAAGGCTGAGGTTTGACAAGGCACAACTGGCAATATGATAAGATACTTTCTGCTTAAATTCCTAAAGTCACTTCTTTCATGTGCCACAAGGCAAACTTTTTCAACCTTTAATTGTACAATTCACCTTTTTTTTAAAGTAGGAAAAAACTTCATAACATTTCATAGCAAAACTGTAAAACCTAAAACAATCTCAAACATATTTCACATTAAAAGCTGTTGAGGTACAATGATTTAAAAACTCTAAATTATTACAATAATTTTCTGAAAAAGGTAATTCTGACTTTTAGGTGCTATTTACATATTAATGAAAATAACACGGGTTTTGTTTTGTTTTGTTTTTTGGCTAGGCAATGGGGTTAAGTGACTTGCCCAAGGTCACACAGCTAATAAGTGTTATGTGTCTGAGGCCGGATTTAAACTCAGGTCCTCCTGAATCCAGCGCCGGTGCTCTATCTACTGCACCACCTAACTGCCCCCGGGTTTTTGTTTTTTTTTTTACTAAATTTAAAAAAAGAAAGCAACTATAAACATAAAAATAGTCACTTTGGATGAAAACTTTTCATCAGATCTATTTTGGTATAGTCATTAAGAGAAAAGTTAAGCCAATTGAAATGCTAACAGTAACTAAAATATCTAGTCTTTATTTGCAAAGAGGCTAAACATTCTTGTTCTTCATAATTACAGATCATAGATTCAGAAGCAGTCTTAGAGATCACCCATCTAATCTAATTTTTCATTTTATAGATAAGGAAACAGGCTTTTGAGAGAAGTGACTTACTCAAGGTCACATTGACAGTAAGTGACAGAATCAGGATTTGAACTTGGATACTGTGACTGATAGGCCATCACCCTGCCAGGGATCATAGAAATGTTTAAGTACTGTGCTCCTGACTAAGGCAGTCTATTCAAACCCAAAGCCTATAATATAATCCTTTTACTTTAGAGAAAAGGGAAAAGCCCGGGTCGGGAAAACGCGGGGGGGGGGGGGGAGAGGGTGGAGGTAGTGAGGGGAGAAAAGCCAGGGAGAGAAGAGAGCTCTTATTACTTGGCATCTTCTTTTCCTAACTTAGCAACAGTGTAAAGAACAGCCAATGGGAACGTGTTCCTCTAGATAATGCATCATAACTGAGGTTACTATAGTGCATTGACCGAAAGTAACACCCTACTTAAGGCAGAGAGAGAAATCCTGGTCTGGGCATGCGGCAGGCAATCTGCTGCAGTGCACCTGATCATGAAAAAACAGACCTTAGTACTAATTTCTCCCTCCAAAGATTATCACAAAATTAAGAAGAAAATTCTACTTCTGATCATTCACAATTCAGATCTATCAAAGAAGGGAATCTCTCTGGCAGTCCACATCAGAGACACAAGCAAATATATGTCTTGTTTAAATGAAAGTTGCTTGAAAGCATTTGTAACCATATCCTAGTAGAGAGTTAGAAGATATTTATCTCTTAAATCCATTTAGACATTCTGACAAATGGAGAAGAAAAAAGAATCCCAGCGATTTCTTTCCTGCTTTTCAAACAAGGAAAGTGGAGCTAGCACAAAGGAAAAAGTAATTTGAAGAAAACAAGAAAAAGGTCATGAGAAAAGGAGAAGGAATTTAGTAAAATGAGCTATAAGGAAGCTTTCTGCTATAAACCCCAGAGGTCAGAAAAAGGAAAACAAAGACATATGAGAGGAATACAGATCTGCTAGGAGTTATGTAGGCAAACTTCAACTGGCAAGAAGTTTCTTTAAGTAAAGAGAAAATTCAGCTAAGTACCTAGGTTTTGTTCAATTTCTCCAAATGCAAATTTTCTAATTAGGAATGTGTTTTTGTTATGTTTTAAGAAGCATTTAAAAATTTTTTTATTTATTTTATTTTTAATTTATGGAGTAAAGCATTTCCATAATAGTATAATTAAAAAAAAATGATTACTCATGAAAGTGCAAATCTATTATGTACAACTTGCTATTCCTTTTAAATATATAATAAAGTTATCATGTAAATTTTTTTTTCTTTTTCCCTCCCCCGTGCCCTAGACATGTCTACCAGGAGACACAAATTTTTTAAGCATTTATTAAACATTTACTATGTGCCCGTCATTATGCTAAGTGCTGAGGAAAAGAAGGAAAAGAAAGGTAACTCTTGCTATGTGAAACGGTTGCACATAAAGGAAAGCTGAAAAGCTAGAGAGGGGTAGGAAAGGTCCCCAACTGGGGGCATGATTGGTTGTTGTTTACGTTCAAAGAGGACCAAAATGACATCATTATGTTGGCATCAATGTGCAGTGTGTCCAACTGTGGTTGATCAGACCCATATGAGCTCACAAGGCTCTACCACAGGTCGGGCACAAATAGTCTGTATGAACATTTGGGGTGGAGATGTCTCTACATTTGCACATCTCATGTTTCTTTTGAGCTACTACAATTCTGATCTGATCACAGAGCACAGCACCTTCTCTGATGTAGGCATACCATGCTGGGTAGTTCTATGCCAGGGTCTCCCATATCTCACAACCTTGAAAATGTACTTGTATTGCTTCTTCTGGCCTCCATTACACATTTGCCTTGTATGAGTTCTTCACAAATTAGTCTTTTAGGCAAATGAACATTTGGCATTCAAACAACATGGCCAGCCCCTTAGAGTTGAGCTCTTTGCAGTACAGTTTGAATGCTTTGGCAGTTCAGCTAGACAAAGGACCTCAGAGTCCAGCACCTTATCTTGCCAGAAGATCTTCAGAATCTTCCCAAGGCAAATGAAATGGAAGCAATTCTATTTCCTGGCATGGCACTGGTATGCTGCCCAGGCTTCACAGGCATACAACAATGAGGTCAGAACAACAGCTCTGTAGACCTTCAATTTGGTAAGCAACCTAATACCTCTTCTCTCCACATTTCTTTCAGAAACATTCAAGCACTGAGCTAGCTCTGGCAATGTGTGCATCAACTTCATCATCTATGTGGACATCCCTGGAAAGTATGCTGCCAACATAAGTAAATTTACCTAGTATTCAAAATTTTTCCATTTCCTGAAATCGATGGTTCCATGTGTGGATGGTGTGGTGCTGGCTGGTGGAGAGCTTCTGTTTTCTTGGTGTTACTTGTAAGGCCAAAATTAGCACAAACAGCAGAGAATCAATCCATTCTCTGTTTCATCTCAACCCCAGAGGCTGCATTGAGTGCGCAAACATCTGTAAAGAAAAGGTTGTATACCAATTTTTCCTTCCCTTTAGTCTTGGCTTGTAGCTTTTTCAAGTTATATAATTTACCATCCATCCAGTAGCTGACCTAGGTGCTGTTTTCATCCTCTTTGAAGGCATCTGACAACATGGCTAAAAACATCATGCTAAAAAGCATGGAAGAAAGTACACAGCCCTGCTTCACTCCACTGGTGAGTAGGAAAGTACAAGGGCATCGTCCATTATTCCAAACCCATGTAAGCATGCCGTCATGGAATTGGCGTACAATACTAATGGACTTAGTTCAGGGTGAGAAATGAAGAGATGGCTGGCTTGGACACCCCACTTCAATGGAGGTTCTGGGAGGAATCATTCAATCAGAGGGAGGGGCCTAAGAGGTAGAGGGTACTTCCAATGTGGGAATTCCAGGCTGAAGTGATCTTTCAGTATAAAAAGGTTAATTATGTCTTATTAGCATTTGGGGTTAAGGTTGATGCCTCTTTGTCTCAGTCATAAGCATTCACATCAAGTAAAGGGACTAGATATAATGTAACCTCAGAAAAGAAAGTAGGAGCCATGTTTGTGGAAGTGATAGGGAGTCAGATTTCAGGTCGATAGAAGCAAGAATCTTCTAACACTTAGAATCAATCCAAAATGGAAGGGGTTTCTGCATGACATAGTGGGTTTTCAGCCACTTTCAAATAAAGCCTAGAGGGCCATCTGTCAGGGACCTTGTATTGCAGGGATTCCTGCACTGGATGGAAAGTTATACTAATTGACTTTTGCTGCACTTTCCAACTCAGCTTTTGATTCCAATCAAGTCTCCTTTGAAAACTGTCACAATCTTCTGAGTCATTTGGTATGTACCAATTTAGAAGCCACGGCAGCTACTCAATTGGGCATAGTAGCCAACTATCACCATGTAAGAATTAAGAACCAAAAATATTACAGTACATTTCTCCAGAGGCAATGATACCATGTCCTATCAAAATACACGTGTCAAATTTTTTCAACCCATAATCTCCTTAGTAATCAGGCTTTTTTATTCAATTCTTTTAAGCATAACATCATAGATAATATAGCATTATTAGTATTAATAATATTAATAATGATAATAGGTAGCATTAGATAGTGTTTTAAGGTTTGTAAAGCTCTTTACAAATACTATGTCATTTTATCTTCAAAATAACTTTTTGAGGTAGGTGCTATTATTATCCTATTTTATAGAAGAGGAAACTGAAGCAGACAGAGGTTAAATGACTTGCAAAGGATCATACAGGTAATGTGAGGCTGACTTTGAAGTCAAGTCATCCTGACTCCCAGTTCAGTACCCTATTCACTGACAACCTTAACAAACTCAGAGTTGGTAGAGTGTATTTTGCCAATAACAGGCTTTCTGGCATTAATGTTCATTTTATTCCTTTAAATAATCCGATCTCTTTATTCTAGAAGTGATTGCCTCCCCAAAAGGATTAGTAAATAATTTTGTGCCAATTTATAAATAAAAGAAGGGGTTTTATACTAAATAAAATGTCACCTGTACTTAAACTTGGTGAGTTTAGCTCTTCCACACTAGAAAAACGTTACATGAAACTACTGAGTTTTGAATATTGAGTCCCAGACTTAGAGTTTAAAGGGCTTAGATGAAAAAGAATGGGGGAGAGAGAAGATTAGATGGATAGATGGATGGATAGATGGATAGATAGATAGATAGATAGATAGATAGATAGATAGATAGATAGATAGATAG
>NW_020954702.1:7074960-7095168 GCF_900497805.2 Vombatus ursinus
TAGATAGATAGATAGATAGATAGATAGATAGATAGATAGATAGATAGGGATGTAGATATACCTATAGATACAGATACCCCCCAAGTTAGATACTATAGGATAGGCTCAAAGAAGGAAGAAGAATAGCAACCGAAACACACAGAAATTCAGAGGAGGCAAAATCTAAGAAAATGCAGTCAGTAGTAAAACCCATGGCCTCAAATGTCTATACAGAAATGCTCAAAGTTTAGACAAGAACAAAGAAGCACTAATGAAAGAAGATAAAACCCATGATTGTATTGTGACCAGACCATGGATCTGGTTGTATGTGCTTTATTTAAAAGAAATAGCATAAGTCAGGGGTGGGGAACCTACAGCCTTAAGGCCACATGTGGCAGGGTGGGGAACCTACAGCCTTAAGGCCACATGTGGCATTCTAGGTCCTTAAGGGTGACCTTTTGACTGAATCCAAATTTTACAAACAAATCCTTTCAATTTGTAAAATTTGTGAAATTGTAAAATTTGGATTTAGTCCAAAGGCCGCACATAAAGACCTAGAAGGCCACATGTGACCTTAAGGCTACAGGTTCCCCACCCCTGGCATAGGTAAAAGGGAGGCTGGGGAAGAATTGTATATTAACAATGTGAAGAAATCCAGCAGAAGAGGAAAGCATGATGAAGAACATTTAGGTGAAGGTCAGAGTAGTAGGAAAAGGAAGTGACTTTGTATCTTTCTTTCCAGGTCATCTGGACAGAAAGAAGAAATAAACTAATTATAAAAAATTGATCATAAGCCCAGTAAAGGGGGAGAGATTTGATCTATGGATCTCCTCTTCATTCCCCTCTCTTCTCCTCCTGCACCCATCAAAAGCAGGTCAGCTAATAACTTCATTAATTGCCTTAGTGATAAATTAATCCTTCAAAAGGTGGCAGAAACAATAAGAGGAAATGCTATTTGGGATCTGATTCTCACTAACAGGTAGATAGAGTAGAAAAATAGGAGAGTGGGGTATGGGACGAAGAAAAAAACTTTTTTGTTAATACAAATTATTTTTTTAAAGTGATGGGGGAAGATGAAGGAAATGACCATTTCTTCCTAGAGTTTGTTATAGATGAAGAGAGAAAATCTGGACAGCATAATGATGGACCCTAGATGTGGGAAAGGCAATGTCAAAGGGTTCAAATAAAATGTAGGTAAAGTCCCCTGGAGTAAAATGCTTCAGGGAAAATTAACCAGGAAGGTTAAGGGATACTTAAGAACAAAATTCTAAAGAGACAATTCCAGTGAGAAGAAAAATTGGGATTTGTTAGTAGAGACAAACATGGACACACAGAGAACTCAACAACCAATTTGGATTTTAATAGGAAATATACAGAAGAAAGGAGAAAAGACAAGTAATAGAGAATGAATATAAGAATTTGTCACACTTTGTAAAAATAATATGAAGAATGCTGCAGTTCATAATGATCTGAGGCTGGTGAGAAAAGCTATAAACAAACAATAATTTTTAAGCCATATGAGAAGGAAATAGAAGATTGAAGAAGGGCTAGGACCTTTGCTTGGAGTGGGTGAGACTATGATAAAAGAGAGAGGGAAAGCTGCTTAATTCATATTTTATTTATTTTCTCTGCAAAGGAGAATTATCTTTAAACTGGAAATGACAATAAAAATGATTAACAGGAAGTTGATAAGTAAGTAAGACAATGGGTAATAAAGTAATAAGTGATAGGTAAGTAAGGAAATAATAAGAGAATATCTACCTACCTTGACGAATTGAAATCACCTTGTCTAGAGGGCAGCTAAGTGATGTGACAGAGTGTTGGGCCTAGAGTAAGGAAGACTCCTTTTCCTGAGTTCAAATCTAGCCTCAGACATTTACTAGCTTTGTGACCATGGAAAAGTCCCTTAACCTTGTTTGCCTCAGTTTCCTCATCTGTAAAATCAGCTAGAGAAGGAAAACAAAACACTTCAGTATCTTTACCAAGAAAACCCCAAAATGGGGTCATGAAGAGTCAGAAACAACTTAACAACAACAATCTAGATGTTCTTCTTCTCAAGCTCTGAATGAACTGGAAGATGTGACTGTTAAGAGTGCTCTGTGATACTTGAAAGAACAGAGAAACAGTAGAAGTAATACAAACTGAGAAGAGAAAAGTTCCATAAAAAAAGTAAGAGAATAAGGGCTGTAAACCATAGCACTGTGAGCTTTACTTCAAATACTTGGAGGAATTCTAGAATGCATCATTAAAATATCTAGAACAGGAACACAGTGGATTACAGTTAGGATCCAAATGGATCTTGAGAATCTAATAAGATGAAATCCAATAGGGATAAATGCAAAGTAACACAGGTATAAGAAAATCAACTTCACAAGTATAAAATGTGAGAGGCATGCTTAAACAGTGGCTGTTCTGAAAAAAGATCTCCCAGATGCAAGCTCAATATGAAATATCAGTGTGATGGAATAGCCCTTGATGGGCTAAGCCTGACTTAATCTACTCCCTTGTAATTTAGGCCCAGTAATAGAAAGAAGTGAGTCGTTCATAGATCATTTAACAGTTAACAACAAAGGTTTGCTTAGCCATAACAAAGGAAGGACAATCAACAAGGATATTTGGTGAGGATGCCACATTGATCCAGGCAGGGGCACACAACTTCCTTTGTTAGTCATGCCGTGGTTCCATAGTCAGAAGCCTCAGGGAGGGACCTAGAGCTCCCAGTGGCCTTTCTTACTCAGGCAAACAGGAAGCCATATCAACAACCTGAGCCAGTCTCCTGAGCCAATTAACTCTCAAGATGAGTTTCAGTACCTCTTGAAAAACAGTAGCATAACCTGATTGGGGTAGGGCCTCAGAAAAAGTCAGCTATTCTCATATCACACAGCCAAAAAGAGCTAACACAATGTTGGGCTACATTAGGAATGTCCAAGCTTCAAGGAATAGGGTGATAATAGTTTCACTTTACTAGGTCTTATATAAAATTTCATTCTCTGTTCTGGGCATCATGGTATAGGAAGGACATTGATAAGTTTCAGATAATGTCCTTAGGAGGGCAATCAGGATGGTAAAGAGCTTCAAGTCCATGCCATATGAACACTAGTTGAAGGAACTGGGTATATTTAGCCTGGAGAAGAGAAGACAGGATGACTGTCTTTACATATCTGAAGGGACCACCTCACACCTATCAGAAATGGCAAATGCTCGAGAGCATGAGGAAAATACTAATATTTTAGTGTGGAGTAGTGAACTGGTCTAACGATTATGAAGAATAATTTGGAACTAAACCCAAAGGGCTATAAAACTGTGCATATCCTTTGATCCAACAATATCACTACCAGGTCTGTATCCCAAAGAGATCAAAGGAAAAGCAAAAGGACCTAAATATACAAAAAAATATTTATAGCAGCTCTTTTTGTGGTGGCAAAGAACTAGAAATTGAGGGGATGTGCATCAATAGGGGAATGTCTGAACAAGTTGTGGCATATGATTTTGATGGAGTATTACTGTGCTATAAGAAATGATGAAGGGGTGGTTCCAGAAAAAAGAATAGGGCTAAAAAATGAACAGATGCAAAGTGAAGTAAGAAAAACTGGAGGTGTCAAAATCTGCCATGAAGTGCCAGTGCCATGAATTACTCAGGTGCAGTCAGGAGTGATGCAGAATAAATGATGTTTATTGTAAAAGCAAGTGTAAATGCTCAGGGCCTGGGATGGTGTGGGGCAAGACTGATGGGAGCTGTCTACCAGGAGCTGTCCATGTTTACAGGAGTACAGGCTCACCTCAGTAAGGCTACTTGGATCATGGCTCCCCTTCGGCAAAGTCAGTGGAGCTCCTCTATCCCACTAGTAAGTAAGCCTTTGTGACCAAGTTGAGTGGTCTGTTCTGGTTAAGGCTGACTGACCAGTGGGAGCTTTTCATACAGTTTTTAGAAGGGTGTAGGTATATGCAAGAGGAGAGATTGAAGCTTGATCTGGGGTACATACACAGTGTGAGCTCAGATGGTGCCCTGGGGCCCCTTAAGTTTGTCTATATGAAATTTATGCCTAGAGGGGTTAACCAGTGGGTGTGAATATGAAACATATGCTTCTTTATATTAAGAAAGGAATTATTTTGCCAAGGTAGTAGGGCACATACCTTGCAGTTACATTCACACATAACATGGGGGCTTTAGGAATTTAATTAACAACTCTTTTTGTAAGAGGGGGATCATTACAGAGATCATTGTGCATAGTAACAGCAATGTTGTAATGATGATCAACTGTTCAAGACTTGACTACTCTAATCAATACAATGATCCAAGACATTTCCAAAGGACTAATGATGAAAAAATATTATCCAACTCCAGAGAGAGAACTGATGAACTCTGAGTGTAAACTGAAGTATAATTTTCTCACTTTTAAATTTCTTTTGCTTTTTTTGGAATAGGCAAATGTGGAACTATGTTTTGCATGATTTCACATGTATAATTGATATATCATATTGCTCACCTTCTCAATGGGTGAGGGAGAGAATTTGGAACTCAAATTTAAAAAGAAAGGAATGTTTTAAATAAATAAATAATAAATTGAAATGTTAATTTAAAAAAATATTCAAAGGGCTGTCAAATGGAATTCAAGGGATTGAATTTGTTCTATTTGGTCCTAGAGGGCAGAATCAAAAGCCAGAGGTGGAAGTTGCACAAAGGCCAATATAAGCTTGATATCAGGGAAAACTTCTCAACATTTAGAGCTATCCAAAAGCAGGATTAGATGCCAAGAGAGGTGAGGGGAGGGTTCCCTCTCCTTGGAGTTCTTCAAGCACAGTTTAAATGACAACTTGTCAAGTATGTTATAGTGGGATTCCTTTATGTAAGGGTTGAGCTAGATAGCATCTGAGGTCCCTTTCACCTCTCAAATTCTGTGATTCTTTTGCGTCAGAAAATTTGAGCTTGAATCCTGCCCCAGGCACTTATTAGCCATGTGATTCTGACCAAGTCAATCTCTCTGCTCCTGATTTCCCTCGTTTACTAAATGTGTAAATTCAAGGACTTCCATGGTCCCTTTCAGCTCTAAATCTATGATTCTATTAATATAGCCATATTCTGTCATTTTACTGCAAATCCAAGTATACTGTTGCCAGTGTGTTCAAAGGCATTCAGAAGACGTTCCATCTTTTCAAATCCGTGAGGACCAAGCAAAAGTTTTTGGCTACGTGTTCTGAATGGCCTCTGCTACTTTAAAAAAGGGATCTAACTGAATAGGTTGTGATTATATTGTTACTATATAAATATGAGAGATGGCTGCAAATGAAGACATCGAATGGTAAGACCAATAATGCTATTATGCTTTTTTGAGCAATAATATTCCTCTCCCAAATCTGACCATTAAATTCCCCCAGAATTCTGAAAGGTAGTTCATTCATTAAGTCAACCATGATCCCTTTCAAGCTTCCAAAGCAATTTCATTCTGAAAAATTAGCTTATCCCATGACCAGTATTGCCAAATTTGAGACACAAATTAATAAAGGCAAATCATCACACACAATGTCACGATTCAGTTGAATAATATACAGTTCTATAAAAATCCTTTTAAAAAGTAGAATCAAGGTTCTTAGGTTCACAGAGTCTTCTCAAAGGGGCTTGGATATAATTTCTTCCTAATTTTCTTGACTGATTGAAAACTAAAATAGTACATTGCTGGGGTATGATCTTGTAAGGAAGAGCACAGAATGAATGAAATGAGGAATCAGTATAAAGCAGCTAGAAATGGACAAGACTGTGAATATGAAATTCTATTTGGTTTGCCACAAGCTGAAGAGTTTGATTTTCCTGACGAAAATCCCTGTCCAAAAGAGTTTGACAGGGTCATAATGAATTTGGGTAGAAGGCAAACTTCTCTACTTGAGGTTCCCAAAAGGTATTTGTTAATAAACTGCACTCATTTTCACTTGCCTGTTACAGGTTAGTTGTTATCCTATTACTACAAGGCTGGTTAATATTCCTCTTTTGTCTTGTTAGGGAGGTAAAAAGAGTAATTTTACTTGAGAAAGATATGCAAAAGTATTTTCACAAATAAAGTGCAATTATTAAAGATAATCTAACAAATATGACTTGACATTTTTAATTCCTCCATGGGGGGGTGTGTAATAATGCTACTGGAATATTGGATTGCAGGGTTTTTTGTTTTTACCTCTTAAAATGATAAATTGACTGAACAATTATATATTACCTACACACATAATACTACTTAGGGTATCCTACTTCATCTCAACCTAAATATAACAACAATGCAGTCTTGGTAAATGTGTTCTATTTCTATTCTATTCTATTCTAATTCTAATTCTATTTCTCTCCTATTCTATTTCTAAAAATGTCACTTGCTTAAAGGATATCAAGCCATACATACCAGGTTCATTTCATAAGTGGATAGATACTTAGGATACTTAGTTCTCTGTAGTAAAATCAAACTCCATCTTGCACTGTCCACCTGACTAAATGGATGAAAAAAGCTGCCTTATAGCTGTTAACCTAAGAGCTAACTTAAAAATAATTAAAAGTTTGGTGAGACAGTATTTGACACATAGAAGGGGCTTAATAAATGTCTTTCAACTAATCAATGCAAAGTATCTACATATATTATCAGCATGTCTGTCCTATGAGACAACATAGCTAAGATTGCCAAATCTTGCCAAAAAGAGAGATCTTACAATACCTCTATGATTTTTAATTGAATAAGTAAAATCCTTATGATCTTGGAAGAGGTTTAAAACCAATGGAAATATAAAGGAAACTTTAAAGTTTAAATTTTAAAAAGCAAAATTTGAAAAAATAAATTCTGTTTGTGAACTGAAATGACAGTATACTCTTCCAAATGATTTTGCCCCATCAGTTTATCCTACCTGAGTTAATTCCTTGTGGGAAAGTAATTACTACATGAGTAGTATGTGAAGGTGTCCTTAGGGATTATTTTTTTTCTCTTGAGCATAATTCCTTTCAGAATTATGTTCTCTATTGGGAATCCATTACATGATCTAGGTTTCTCTCCAAAGAGATCATTAATCATATGAAAAAAGCATAAATGCAATTGAAAAAGCAATATGCCTCTAAGTTTCTGTATATTTGAATTCAAAAGTTTAACAGAGTTAATGCTTGGACCTCTCCTCCCCACAAAACAATATCTTTGGTAAACAGATTTTTCTTTGAAATATTTCAAAGCCCTTGGTTCATTGAGTAGTTTTATATTAGCTATGGCATGACCTTTCTTTGCAGAGCTCTGACTATGTCATTGGGACCACTACCAAAGATCTATGTGTTGGGTGAAACAATAACATTATCTTCCCGATATTTTCAATAGCATCTAAGGCAGATACAAATTTTGCAGCAGAAAGAATAAGGGAATGAAAGTCACAAGGACCAGAATCTAAGTTCCAGCTGTGTTACAAATTAACTGTATGACTTTGGGCAGGTCACTTTATCTCTATGGGCTTCTGGGTCTTATATGTGAAGAAAGGAAGGTAGACCAAATGGTTTTTATAGGCTCTTCCAACACTAAAATTTGATGATTTTTCTATGACATCGTGGTCATAGTGTTTTATAGTCAGGCTCCAATATAAAGTGCTAAACACCAGCAGTATATTTAATGTGCTGAAAGTTTGTAAAGGTAGTCCCTAACACAAAGAGTCTACCTTAAGCTACACTGAGAGAATACTAAGTCAAAAATACACTACAATGAGAAAATGAAAATGTATAAGCTCTGCTGATGAGGGACATCTTATCATAAGCTTTCACTCAGTAACAAAAAGCTCAAAACTTCTTTTGCTACTGCCTCAGAGTCGAACAGGGCAGCAGAGCTCCAAAAATCTAACAAAAATCTAACTACCTCCAAAAATCTAACAAAAGTAAGCACAATGGGGTCAAAACCTTAAGGGCAACCTTAGCTCCAGATTCCCTGGAACTATCACAAAAATAGGGTAGGACTGTTGCATCTCTGATAACTATTTGGACATAGCTGCCAAGGTATGTCACTTGGGGCTCTGAACTAATTAAGATAACTTCTTTTTTTCTCTGACTTCAAAGAAATTTTTGTTAACATATCCATTTTTTACTTTTCCTAACTCCATGAAACATCAAATACACGCACACGCGCACATGCACACACACACTCAGAGAGAGAGAGAGAGAGAGAGAGAGAGAGATCAGCAACAACAGATTTGAATCAAAAGGATCCTTAGAGAGAGGTAACTTGAAATAATAGAAATAGCACCGGCATTAAGGTCAGAGAAGCCAGATTCAAATCCTTTTTCTATCACTGTCCAAGGACACCCAGGTAATTTTCCTGATCTTCTGCTTCTTGGAGGTCATGAAGGAGCTGAAAACCCCACTCACTTTTCATAGCTGACCTTGTGTGACCTTGGCAAGTCACTTAACCCTTTTGGGCCTTGTGTCCTCATCAGTAAAATTGAGGAGTTTTGACATCAAGATCTTACCCTGTGAACCTGTGATTATGGACAGATGAGGTGACCATGACAAAGTCAAGCCTCCTGCTCCAAATTCAGGGTTCTGTCCACTAACCCATACTCCTCTAATAGAGGTAAGAACAAGATTAAGTGACTAGGAGGACTCTTATAGAGCATGCTAAGAAATTGAAGGAGGAAAAAGGTTCACTTTGAGCTTCAGGTGGAGTCTGGATCTCTTACGGAGTACAAGGCACCTGAAATAAGCACTGAAAAGGAAAAATAAAAGAGGCAAACTGTGTAGAATGACCAGTCCTGATGGCTTCTTCAAATGTCAACAATTATAGTCAGTCACTGATTAGATAAAAATGTAAGTACTTGTTAAAAATGTTTAATGACTAGTATTAAAATTTATTTAAAAAACTAATATGCCCAATTGGAAATTAGATTCAAAATGAGATTCTGACCACAGTTTCTAAATATTTAAACTTCTGGGTTGGGGATTACATTCACTTTTATTTTATTTAGGGGGAATATAAATTAATTCTTCAATTTATTGATACTTTTTTTTCCTAATTTACTGATACAAAAATATATTTTGACATAGATACTTCCAAATTCTTTTACAAAGTATACTTTCCCCAAAATGGTTAGTTTATTGATAACTATATTTATTGCACATGGTGGTAATGACCTAAACATTTGTAATTATACTAAAACCTGGGCAACAGGCCAAGTTTATACAGTGCATATAATAGGCTGATAAGAAATATTATTTAGGCCAGGGGTGGGGAACCTATGGCCTTAGGGCCACATGTGGCTCTCTAGGTCCTCAAGTACAGCCCTTTGCATCTAAATTTCGCAGAACAAATCCCCTTAATAAAAGGATTTGTTCTATAAAACTTGGACTCAGTCAAAAGGCCACACTCAATGATCTAAAAGGCCACATGAGACTTCAAGGCTGCAGGTTCCCCACCCCTGATCAAGGTCAAAGGTCTAATGATCTATTTTAAATATGATATATAACCAAGCATAGCAAAAGTCTCTTGGCATTTCTAGTGAACTTTTCAATCATCTCTCCTCCTCTCATATAAAACCCTTTCTTCAAATTAAAGAGAAAAAACTCAAAACACTGTATTGGGATCTCTTTTCAGTTCTCTTACCACATTCTTCCTTATGTGTTATCCCCCTTATTACACCTCAATAAGCACCTTGAGAGTAGAGTTGACATTTTTCATCTTTGCGTCTTTTGCACAATGCTTTGAAGCATGTATTTACTTAAATTACTTAATTTAATGCTAAAGTTTCAATAGACTCAAACAAATGGTCATACTATTAGGCCTGAATGTAAAAGAATCCCTTTCTTTAAAAAAAAATAGGTTTTTATTATTCACAAGTGTAAATGTTAGATAAAGATTCCACTAAGTGGACATTCAAAATATATATATATCTTCTCCTGGGCACAGTATTTCAAAGCTGAAGAGAGTTTAGCAATTATCTAGTCCAACTCATATTCAAAAGGAAAACTTATTATAGCAAGTTTATCCACCAAGACTAGCTATATAACCAAAGAGCTCTAACTGCCATATCCAATGGCCTTTTCTCAATACTTATTCTCTCTAACCTTTCTGCAATATATGAAGTTGTTGAGTTCTCTTTCCTTCTTGATATATTCCACTTTCATAACTTCTTTGACACTACTATCTCCTGGGTTTTGATCCTATCTGTGAACACTCTTCAGCACCCTTTGCTGGTTCTTCTTTCTTCTTTTCCCCCAAATATTCTGTCCTTTGACTTTCTGTCTTCTATCACTAACTTCTAATATCCACATCACTTAAATATATAACAAATATAATAGATAAAATTAAATGAATGCTAGCTATTATTGTTATCACTTTGAATGGGGAAAGGAAGAAGAAGGGAAGAGGTATCTATATAGTATCCACCATGAATCAGCCTTTGTGCTAAATACTTTACAAATATTACCTCATTTGTTTCTCCCAATTACCTGGCAAAGTAGGTGCTATTATTATTCTGCAGTTCAGGAAGGTAAGGCAGATAGAGGTTAAGAGACTGGGCCAGGGTCACACAGTTAGAAGTGTCTGAGGCTGGATTTGAATTCAGGTCTTCCTAATTCCAGGCCCAGTGTTCTCTCTAGGTGCCATTAACTGCTCAACCTAGCTCAGGTGATTTCTAAATCTGCATACCCAACTATAACCTCTCCTCAATTGCAGTTCTGAAAAATAACTCCACTTAGATGTTCACTGAACCCTAAAATTCAAAATACTCAAAATGAAAAGCATAATTCCCTCTTGACATACACACCCATTTATTTACCAAAATAAATTATTTTGATAGTATTATCATCTTCCCTGTTATGCAAAATTATAGTCTCAGTCATCTTTGGCTTTTCTTTATCCTTCATCCATAACCCCCATTCAGTTACACAATCCTATTGATTCTACTTCCAAAATATTTTTCACATTTGTCTCTTCTCCACTCACACACCACCACCCTAAAATACAGGTTTTCATTCTGTCTTACCTAGACTGCTGTATTAGATTCTTAACTGTTCTCCTTCCTCTTCTCTCCCCTCTCTCATTTATTTTTTTCACACTGCTGCCAAAATAACTTTCCTAATGCACAGTTCTGGCCATTTTACCCTCTGTTCAAAGAATAATTTTCCACAGTATAAAATTTAAAAATCCTTAGCCTGTCACTCAAGGCCCTTCACAATTTGTTTTCAATCTATTTTTCTAATCTTATTTCACACTATTCCCCTTCAAGCATTCTTGATGCCAGCCTAATCAGACTAATCAGCCTAATCAGTTGTAGCTGCTCCCCCAGTATTACTGTATCCTCTTCCCTGCAATGCGATCATACAAGCCGCCACTTATGCATAGGATAGGTTCCTCCCACAACCTCCACATCTTTATTTCTCTTCTAGTCCCAGATCAGGTACCATCTCTTTCATGAAGCATTTCCTAATCTCCTCATTCTTCTCTCCAGTCAGCTGAAATCAATCTGTCCTTCCACAAAATCCTCAAAACACTGTATTGGGATCTCTTTTCAATTCTCTTACCACATTCTTCCTTATGTGTTATCCCCCTTATTACACCTCAATAAGCACCTTGAGAGTAGAGTTGACATTTTTCATCTTTGCGTCTTTTGCACAATGCTTTGAAGCATGTATTTACTTAAATAAGTTCAAATTCCTCAAATGCAAAAGTCCTACAAAAGTTAGTTCTGCCCTATTTCTTAAGGCTAGACAAACAAAATGATGTTAATAGAAAATAAAAGCTTGGGGCAGCTAGGTGGTGCAGTGGATGGAGCATTGCCCTGGAGTCAGGAGGACCTGAGTTCAAATCCAGACTCAGACACTTACCAGACCTTGAGCAAGTCACTTAACCCCATTGCCTAGTCAAAAAAAAAAAAGAAAAGAAAAGCTTAATTGTTTCTCCTCAAAAAGAAAAAAAAAGATGCTGTGATTATAGCTAAATTGTTTTCTTAATGAAAAATAATTTTCCACTGGTGTTCTAATCACTTCTTTTCCTTTTTTTCTCAATCTATAAAGATTGTCAATTTGTTTTATATTAGTAGAAAAGACTCCTGTACAACACTCTTCAACATGTGTCCTAACTTCCTCTTAATTAGTTTTCTCATTCAGAGGAAAGAGCATCTTATAGGAAGTTTACAAAGAATGCTACATTTAGCAAGACATATAGGAAAATGAAAGCCAGTGATCCAAATAGGTCAGGATGAAGAAAATAAAATGTTAATCCAAGAATATATTTACTTCCTGAATCTGGAGATAAGAAATGAGGAAGAGACATGGGTAACCACATTGCTGAGAGAACTGAAAATTTACATCAGTCCTTGATTCCCTTCAACATCAAACAAACTTCCGTAAGTTTATACACAATCCAACCTCTCAAAGACAAACAAGTTCCAAAGCTCTCTGTTTTTTTGGCGGTTACCCATATGATTCAATTTAATTCATTAATCGTCCTCTGACATGAAATAGTAAAAAAAAACTTTTTAAAAAAAGATCTCTGTCATAAACAAGTAGTTAGTAGAAGTTACTATTTTTTAAGTTACAATAAACTTTTTTTGCCTTCTATTTGATATTAAAAGTGTTAGAAGTTAATTTTTAAAATGAAAGGCAATCATAAAACCTATGTAAAAAAGTCCTTTTAACCTGATGGAGTCACATTAAGAAAATTATAATGCACATTTTCACAAACCAAGAAGTTTATCACTTCTTAATAAAAATGTAAAATTTTTTACAAATATATTGTGAAGGGTTTTTTCGCCATTTGGTGGGAGTTTTTAAATCTGTATTTCTTTAGCTTGAATTAAAATTTCCAGTCTTCATAATTAATATTTCATGTACACCAAAAGTTCATATAACCAGATCTCACATATTGAGTCTACTTTGGTGAAGATAAAATTCAAATTTGTTTACTTATGGTAAAGGAGAGTGAAATCTTTGGCCAAAAGGAGGTTTTTTTTCGTTTTTTTTTTATAGACTCAATTAACTCTTTTAAAACTAAGTGAATAATATATGAAGAAATCGCTGGCCTGAAGAAGAAAATAAAAGCGTCTATCTTCAGATATTAAAGAGCTACTTGTAGTTTCTCAGAGAGTAAAACTGTGCTAAGATCAGACCCCAAGAAGAAGTCTAATAAAGGATGGTAAGTTGTAAGGAGGTACCTTACAACATCAAAGTTTTCTTTTTCATATTACTTAACCATGACCAAAGTTTGAAGACACTCATCCTTAATTCCCCAAGGTTGGAACACTTCACAATAATATATTATAGAGTCAGACCGGTTAGAACTTTGGATTATTTAGTTCCACCTTCTTGTTTTACCAATTAGAAAACAACACACTGAGACATCCAATGCTTTATTCAACAGATTTACCAAACAATTACAATTTCATGCTTTTTTTTTTTCACTATGCTCTGCCTCCCCTATTACTTCTCACTAAATTTCAAAAGATAAGCTTGCCTCACCTTTCTTCCTCCACCATGGTCCTTCTGGGACAGAATAGGAAAGGTCCTTAAATTCAATATTCACTGCTGCCCTCCTAGGCAAGGAGGAGAAGCGCTGTGCTTCAGTCAGATTGTTGTCCACCTTTTTCATGTGTCCATTTAGCAGATCAGTCTCTGTACTGTCCATACTACTTGAAACCACTTCATCCACTGAGACACACACTGACTTTGGCTCTGTCACACTTGAAGAATAACTGCTGGCATTCTACGGGGAAAAAAGAAAGAGGCAATATGATCTTGTAAATTACATAGATGGAAGCAAAGTCTTTGTCATTAGCAACTACCAAGATCAAGAAAATCCCAATGGAACTGGTATCCTATTATAAACAATAGTGTATATACTTTTATTTTTCAAAGGGCCTTAAGGTGATTTTTTCTATAATTTTTAGATTAATTTTTTTAAAGTTGAAATGTGAAATGGTAACTTGCCAAAAATTTTACAGGGCATGATAAAATCAAGTCATAATTATGATAAACCATTTTCTTTGAAGTATAAAACAATGACCAATCATCCTGAAAAATAATCATTGACTAAATGAAATGATAGCTAAGGCAAATAAAGCAAACATAATTATTACCTAAAGAATATTTCAATTAGTTCTTTTCTTATCTTTCACACAATCTCTCATTCACTTTCTTAATAGTAATCATATTAACTTTGGATTTCTCCATTTTCCCATTTTATCTTCACAACACTCCTTTCTCTCTACAGGTGAGGAAACTAAGGCACAGAGAGATTGTACAATCAATTTACTTGTGGATCCATGGACTAAATTACTTTTTAACCACCATCTGGTGCTTCCAATTCCTATGTTTTTTAATCTAGTTTTGGTTTTCAAAACTTCTTTTGATAGTTTAATTATAATTTAGGTGTCAAGGACCTAAAGTATTTTTGTGACGAAGAGCAAAAATAATGTTGTAATAGATTAACAGTCCTAAGGGAATAAATAATATTCTAGGAACTATAAAAAAAAAACAGGAAATCAAAAGTGTACACATAATTTATCAAGCAAGGTACTCTTCTTAAAAAAGTTTAAAATAAACATAGCAGCTTCAAATGAGCATGTATACTTTTTTCCATACTGCTAAAAAAATTGTTCCTATACTAGGTTAATTGCTTACATAACTCACAAAGAGAAATTCAGTTAACTATCATATTGCTACAACCTAGAGCTAGGCAAAACTATGTTGATGTTTGATCAAAATAGGATTCAAATCCCACTGAATTCATCACAGATTGTTCAAAAGTTTATTCAAAGGAGCAGTTTTTTTTTTATTATTGTTGACAGTCAAAAACCCAAAAGGAATAGAGAGAAAAAGTTTTCTAAAAGTGACCACAAGTTCTATTTACCAATTTTAATTGATCAAATAAATGTGGTGGTGGTGGGGGAGAATAGAATGGCTTGAGGTCATGCAACCTCAAATAGCTTAATTTGAATAATTAGCCTCTAGCAGTTTTTAAAGCTAAAAATCATTTTTCTATTATGGAGTTTAATGATCCATTAACATATTTTGCTAAAATTGGAAATCACAAACTTTTGGTTAACATTTGCTCTGAAATGGGGTTTAAGCTTTGATTATAAAATTTTCTAATTTTTAAAGCAAAAAGAGGTAGAAAACAAGTATGGATAAAATGGCATTCAGCAGGGCTACAAAAGAAATATGAAAGTGAGATGAAAAAAATGTCAAAACTAAGCCTATTTTGTTGCAGACACTTTGGGCACATTTTGGAACCATCTAAAATCAGACTTACCTACGATGTGCAAGGCACTGTGCTAAGAACTGGAGATACAAAAAGAGACCAAAAATAATTCCTGCCCCCAAGAAACTTACAATCTAAAGAAGGAGATGCAAGATAGAGACACACACACACACACACACACACATACACACGTGTATATATGTATAATGATGACTAGGAAATAATTAAGAGGGAAAGCACTTGAATTGAAAGAGGAGTTAGGGAAGTTTTTCTGTAGAATGTAGAATTTTAGTTGGGACATAAAGGAAGCCAAGGAGGTCATAGCAGTGGAGGGAGAGCATCTCAGGCGTGTAGAAGAATCAGAGAAAATGTCCAGAGCAGCATGATAGAGTTTCTTGTTTAAAGAATAGTTAGGAGACCAGTGTCACTGGATCAAAGAGTAGATGATGGAAAGTAACCTGTGAAAGACTGGAAAGGTAGGAGAGCACTGGGTTATGCAGGGCTTTGAATGCAAAGGAACATTTTGTATTTGCTCCTGGAGACAATAGAAAGCCACTGGAGATTATGAAGTAGGAGGGTGACATGACCAGACCCGCATTTTAAGAAAATCACAGCAAATAAAGTAAATGAGATAATAGCTTCAGGAGAACTGCAAGCTATAAATTTGACCCACAAAATTCAAAATTATTGGAGCAACTAGGTGGCACAGTGGATAGAGCACCAACTGTGGAGTCAGGAGGACTTGAGTTCAAATTTGACCTCAGACACTTGACATTTACTAGTTGTGTGACCCTGGGCAAGTCACTTAACCCCGATTGCCTACAAAAAAAAAACCCTCAAAATTATGTCTACATGATAATAAAAAAATAGGATACAATAATAGGTAGGAATAGTAGTTCCATTCGAAATAACAAAATACATAAAGGGTCAAGGAGTCTATCTAGGAAAGTATAATACCTATATAGTAGGTACCACGTGAAAACACTCATTAAAGAAGTGTGGAACATAAATAGTTAGAAGTATATTCATTGTTCATGGCTGGGCTGTACCGATATAATAAAAATGATGATACTCCTAAAGTTAATTCATAGATTTTAGAGCTATAAGAAACTACCAAAGGGATCCTTTACAGACTTAGACAAAATAATAACAATATTCAAACGAGCTCCCTGTGCAGGAAGGCAAACATTCTTCCTTGATTGATTTGATGTGTCTTCCATAGCTGCTGTCCCAAGCTTTTTCTTCTCTTTCCAAGCCTCTCAGAGTGTTCCCTACCACACCATTTCAGTTGAGAACCTTGCTACACACACACACACACACACACACACACACACACACACAAAATTTTAAATGAGGCTATTCATCAAGAGCTCCCCCTTCTCATCTCATATCATTCAAATATTTTCCCCCTCTCCTTCACTTCAGTTTCACTTCAGGTCAACTACTCTAGATTCCTTTTTTATCCTATCTTCTTGAATCTTCTCCAGTGAATTATCCCCTCTATCATTGCCATTTTCTTATTGTCAGTCTTTCCTTTTCTATTGAATCCTTTCCTGATGCCTACAAAACTTCAATGTTTCCTCCAACAATGTGTGTGTGTATTTGATCCTTCCATCTCTGCTAGTTATTATCCTATCCTATCCTCCTCTTCCTAGCTAAAATTTTTGAGAAAGCCATTTACATTGTGCCACTATTTCCTCTGCTCTCATTCTTTTCTTAACCCTCCATGCAATCTATCCTCTGACTTCATCATTCAACTGCAACTGCCATCCACCATATTACCAATGACCTTTAAATTACCAAATCAAATAGCCTTTTCTCAATCCTCAGCCTTTGAAACTGTTAAGCACCTTTTCCTCCTGAATATTCTCTCTTCTCTATGTAGCACTACTCAATCCTGCCTCTCTTCCTATCCCTCCAGTACCTCCTCAGTCTCCTTTAATTTTTCTTCATCAATGCCATGCCCACTGTGGGTATCCCCTAGGACTCTGACCTAGACCTTCTTCTCTTTTTGTTCTATATGTTTGCCTCAGTTCCTCATTTGTATAACAAGCTGGAGAAAGAAATGGCAAACCACTCCCGTATCTTTACCAAGAAAATCCCTAATTGGGTCACAAAGAGTTAGATATGACTGAAAAGATGCAATAACAACAAAAATCTCACTTCGTAATCTCATCATAGGTTCAATTATCATCTTTTATTCAGACCTAGCCTCTCACCTGAGCTACCATCCCACATTGTCAATTGCTTATTGGAAATTTTGAACTGAATGTCCTATATGTTCTGTAAGCATCTCAAACTCAACATGTCTAAAATAGAATTCATGTTTTCCCCCAGGCTCTCCTACCCTTTCCCTCTTCCTAACTTTCCTGTTATTGTCAAGGGCACCATCAATCTCTAGGCAGCCAGATCATAATCTTATATAAATATGTGAATGCAAATATACACACCCACACCTTTTTTTCAAATTATATAGCCACTATCCTAGTTCAACTGGTTCAGGCCCTCATCACACCTTGCCTGGACTGTTGCCATAGCCTTCTAATTGGTCTCCTTTTTCTAGTGTATAGGTTAAATCAAGTCATCCTCCTGCTCAATGAGCTTTGGTGACTCCTTCTTCCCTCCAGGATCAAATATAATCTCCTCTGTTTGTCATTTAAAGCTTTTCATAGCCTGGACCCTTCTAACTTTTCTAGTCTTTTTACAATTTCCCTAGAAAGTTCCTTGAAATTGGTGTTCCTTGAACATGACACGACATAATAAAATCAAAATAGGTATGAGATCTGAATTTTAAAGACTATAGCATAAAAACGAGAAGAGTAGCACATCATACACTTTTCACAACAGCTAGGCAGCAATTTCTTAACCAAATAAAGAAAGAGATGATTACTAAAGATAAAGTAGATAATTTTGATTACATAATACTGAAAAAAATTTTTTGCATCAAGAATATTAATGCCTCTAGGATAAAAAGAAGAACAGTTTATTGTTGGAAAAATCTTAATATCAAGTATCTCTGAAAAGGGCCTAGAATCCAAGATACACACGTACGTGTATATGTATACATATATATGCATTCTCACATTTATATCTATCCAAAAACAATTCTCTATTAGAGATGTGTATGAATAAATAGTTCTTGAAAGAACTGTAAACTATTTAAAAAAACTGCATGATAAGATGCTCCAAAACACTAACAATAAAGAAATGAAAATCAAAATAACCCTGAGGCTTTATCTTGTACTCAGCCAATTAGAAAAGTTAGTCAAAACAAGAACAGTTAATGTTAAAAGACAGGTACATTAACATATTGCTGGCAGAGGTATCAATTGATACAACCATTCTGGAAAGCAAACTGAAATATTCAAATGAAGTGACTAATAAAATGTCCATGCTCATTTGCCCAGACACTCTGCTGGAGGTCAATGACAAAAAGAAAGGCTCCGCATACCTCAAAAATTTTTATAGCAGTCCCTTTTTTGTGTGGAAGAAAAAAACTAGAAAAAAATTAATGTCCATTTTTTGAACAATGGTTAAAATATGGCATATAAATGAAATGGATATAATCCAAAAATGTAACATAAAATCCATTACCATTTTGGAAATTGCATGTTGTAAAAAACGATGGGTGTAAAAAATATAGAGAAGTACAGAACAGTTTATAAGATGAAGAAATAAGCAGATGTAGGAATGTAATATACCCAATAACAAGGCAAATGTTAAAACAACAACAACAACAAAACTATTAAAAACTGAATGTTGTGGAATTCTAATAAAAAAATTTGTCTCCAAAGAAGAGATATGAGAAAGCTTTCCTACACCTTTGCTAAAGTAAAGATCCATGATTATGGAATATGTGTATGTATATGTATATATGTAATATATACATACATATGTAATATCATATAACATCAGACTTTTTCAATGTGTTGACTGGTTTTGTTAAACTTTTTTTCTTCTGCTATGTATGTATCCGTGTATATGTGTTCATACACATATCTATGACTAATAATAACTTCCTATTCAATATTTTTTCATAACTAAATACCAACTTTGGGGGCTATTAAAAAAACCCCAAAACCTCTTAATTTAAATGTTTTGAAAGTTAATTATGCACAAACAAGAAATAAGTTACTTGATGCTTCTATTAAATATATGATTTAGGAATCCACAATGTGAAAAAATACAGAGACAAGGAATCTTAAAGGAGTGTTTATCCAAGTATTCTACTAGATAAAACTAAATTTCATGTGGCTTGGTTAGAAAGTTTAACTTTGAGGGCATTTGGATTTTTCATAACAAACTAAAACAATAAATGCGTGGTCAGTCAATCATTTATTAAGCACCTACTATGAGCCAGGAAGGAGGCTAAATGCTAGGGATACATATAGGAAAAACTAAAGGTAGTCTCAACCTTCAAGGTGTTTATAAGAATGAGGAAAGACAACACACAAAAGGAAGCTGAAAAGAGGGAGGAGGGAGAGGAAAGAGAAGGGTACTCAGAGTGGGGTCCAAAGCAGCACAGCTTGGTGGGACAGGAAGAGATGGATGACCTAGATGCCCTCCTTAAATAGAGGTTTTGAATGGAGTTCACTCCATCCTCCACTCAGAGGAGTCCCAGGAATAGAGAGTACTGATAAGGTGTGAGTACCAAAACTAAAGTGATTTTGCAAGAGGATGAGGTTCCTGGGAGCATGGTGAAGAATTACAAAAGGAAACAGCTGGTAGAAAATTAAAAGATGCACCTGGACATATCTCTTGAATGCTTTTGATTTCCTTAACAGTTTCTAACCAAAAATCTCTGAATTCCTTTTCATCAGCCTTACACCAAATCTATTCTATATTGAGCTAGCAACCTTAGGCGTTACTTCACAGTAAACCTGTTTGGAATCACAGGAGGTAATAGTGCAAAACAGAGCATGCTCAGAAAATAAGCCTTTTTTTAATCCCCATGAGCACAGAGCAAGAGGTAACTGTAGGTCAAATCCTGCAGAGTACAGCTGACTTCAAATTGAGGATGTTATAGATGGGGATAAAAAAA
>NW_020954702.1:7095178-7123560 GCF_900497805.2 Vombatus ursinus
TACAGCTGACTTCAAATTGAGGATGTTATAGATGGGGATAAAAAAAAAACGTAAAAGAGGAGAAAGAAAAATGGGTGGGTGTTGTCACCATTGGCTAATAAACCTGTATCTACGAAGCCTTTGTCAACATGTGGTGGGAGGGGGAAGAGAGAAGTAATTTATTGAGATGTGGTTATTTCTATACATAGTCTACATGAGCTGAAATTCAGACCATGAGAAAATGCTGATGTGTTAATTATAGAAAGACTTTATTATGGAAGTTTGTCCAGTACCATACACACACTTTCCCCCTCTTCCCCCCTTCTTAGTATGTGTGCATTAAAAGAAATGGAGGCAAGGGAAGATGGCTGAGAGGATGCTTTTTTGATCATTGCAATTGGAAAACATTGAGTACAACTCAGTTTCTTGTCCTTCTATAACCTAGCACGTCATTGAAATGAAAGCCTTCTCATCCTTGCCGAACTCTTTATCTTTTGTGAAAAACATAAAAGCTTTCTTCTTTTTAAAATATAGGATGTCCGAAGTTTTCCTGCAAAAAAAAGGGTTCCTGACAGGAATTAAGGTTTTCCCTGGCTTCCTTACCACTGCTTCCCAGTGGACATCACTGTTTTTAGCCCCATTAGGTCTGGGGGGGAAGATGATATCTCGGAATAGCCGGAGGGGAGGAAAGGGTGCTGTTCAGTTTTGAAGCGACATTTCCCAGAGCAAAGAGACAATTTGGAGGAAAGTCACTACCAATAGTCACTATTACTAAAGCCCTGCTGGAAAAGTTTCCCATTGATAAACTGAGAAATTGGATCTACCAGCTTCCCCTAGCTCAGCTCTCCTAAGCCAGCTCCCACAAGCTCCTCATGAGGTAGTGGGAGTTCGAAAGGTTTTGCCCCCCTTGAAAAGATTGAAACACTGAATCACTGAAACAGCAGCGTCTTCTTCTAGGATCTTCAGACAATGCCTCAGGCACCAAAACGGGACAGAGGATGCTTGTGTCAGTGATGCACAATTCCTGACTTCATCCTCCACCTCCCTACCTCAACTCCTCCTCCCCCCAACACTTCCTCTGCTCCCCAAAAGCGGTGGCTGCCACACTTGGGGAAAGAGGAGATGGAGGGAGTGTAACAGGATCTTTTTTTTCCAAGAAAAAAAATAAAAGAAAAAAAGACATTGACTCTATTTGCAGAGGATTTCTTCACTTACCAGAGCCGTGCCCACTGAGAAAGCTGCCATCAGATATGCCATGCCCCGGGGGCGGTGGCCAGGGGACAACAGAGCCAGGCTCCCGCTGCAGGCGGTGGTGCAGAAGGGGGAGGCAGCCCCAGCAGATGGGAAAGAAGAGAGAGGAGGGAGAAGGAGGAGGAAGGAAGGGAGGAGGGAAGAGGGAGGAAGAAGGAGGAAAAAGGCACCTTTTCAGGCTCTGGCTTATTGTTTACCAGCGCTCCCTCTTCCCTGCCCCCAATGCACCGCTCAGTGCTTCACTGTCTCCAAATAGGCTCCAGTGATTGGACTAACCAAGAGAGGGGGCGGGGTTACTTGCAGGTAAACGTGCTCTTGTTTTCCTCCTTCCCATCTGTGTGATTCACTAGTCTGCCTTTCTGTTATTCCTCACAGAGGTTTTTCCTTATCTTCCTGCCTCTCTCCCGCCTCCATTCTGGGTCGCTATCTATAGATGGGGAAGCATGCAAAAGAGAGTGGGGGAGGGAAGTATGCATGAACAGGACAAGAGATGCTAATGCTGGGTACGTTAGTGTTTGTTATAGCAGACCCTAATAAGGTACGTCTTAACAAATCTCTGCTTTCCAAAAACCTGCTTGAGATTTAACTGAAGGTAGCAATTAAAATATTGTGATCAGTTCTAGTTTTAGAAAGACATTGGTAAGCTAGAGAGTGATCACAGGAGGGCAACTAGGATGGTGAGGAGCTTTGTTGTACATGTTATGTGAAGATAGGTTAAAGAACCGGAGTATGTTTAGTTCAGAGAAAAGAAGATGGGGATAACAGATTAGTTGTTTTCAAGTATTTGAAGGACTATCATGTGAAAGAAAGATTAAGTTTGTTCTTTTTTGCCCCAGAAGGCCAAATCAGGAGCAATGGTCGAAAACAGGCTAATTTAAACTTGCTCTCAGTTTAAAAAAATCTTCCTAAAAATGCAACTGTCCAAAAGTGAAATGGGCTGAGAGTTGATATGTCACCCTCCTTGGAGATCTTCAAGTAGAAGCAATTTGAAGTGTTACAGGGGAGAGTTCTTTCACCTATGGGTTGAAATAGATGGCCTTTATGTTTCCTTTGAGCTCTCAAGTCCTGCAAATTTGATAATTTCTGAAGTGTAAATGTGGGTGCTTTTAGACTGAATAATGGTTCATATTAATATCATGTTCTTTTTAACAGGATTTTGAAGTAAGGAGTGCAAGTGCTTGCTATTAGTCCCATTTCACATATGAGAAAACTGAGGCTAAAAGTGATTAAGGGACTTCTCCATGCTCACTAGGCTAGTTCAGAGTCTGAACCTGAAGTCTTGTGTTGACTCCAAATTAAACTCTCCTTACACTATAAAATATGTACTTAAGTTGGGTATATATTCAGATTATTGCATTTCTCCATTTAGTTTGTAAACTCTTCCAGAAGTAAAACTTTGGCTGTGCTTTTAAATTTTTTTCTTTCTTTTATTATAAATTTAAACATCAGCAAACATTTCAATACACAAAAAAGAGGATTATATAAGAAGCTATGAAGTATTATATCCATTTTGTTTATTACGGTGTGTATTAAATTTAACTTGATAGAAACAAGACTATCCTGCCTGTCTGTGTGCCCTTCTAAACTTCCTTGAGCTTTATTCTGTGATTATTTTAAATGTTTAACATTGTCAGTCTTTTCTTTCCCTTCTTTTTTTTTTAAATTCACTGTCATTATCCATCAACTTCCTCTCACAAATCTCCCTCATCCTATCCAGAATGAAAGCTTCCCTTTAAAACAAATAAGTATAGTTAAGCAAAACAAAACAAAACAAAACAAAAACAAAAAAACCACCTAATATTGGCCAAGTCCAAAAATTTATCTTCACCTACAATCCATCACCTTACTGGTAAGAGATGAGAAACATGATTCATCATCAGTCTTCTGAAGTCATGAGTTGTCATAGCACTAATTGGAGTTTGTTCCCTTCTCAGTATCAGGTCATACAAATTTTCTGAGTCTGTCCCTTTCATCCTTTCTAGTGTAATAATATTCCATTACATTAACATATGATAAATTATCCATACAGTCCTCAGTTAATGAGCATCTCCTTTTCTGTTATTTGCTGTAACAAAAATGCTGCTCTAAAATTTTTGTACATATGAGTACTTTTACTCTGTTTTTTACCACTTTGGTGTATATGCCTCCTAAAGAGGTAGCTGGGCAAAAGATAGAGTTTAGAGACTTGGAAGTATAGTTCTTAATAGTTTTATCATCTCCACTAGCAGTACATTAGCTTGCCTGTCCTCCATATCCCTAACAATAATTATAATTTTCTTTTTTTAGTCATCTTTGCAAATTTGATGAGTGTGAGGTAAAATCTCTGAGTTGTCTGAATTTGCATTTCTATTATCATTATTGATTTGGAGCATTTTTTTCCCCACATGGTTGTTGATAGTTTTCATTTCTTCTTTTGAAAATTACCTGTTCATAAGTACAATAATACTGTGTTCAATTGTTGCTGCATCTTGTAGATATGTTCCAATGATCAACTTTAGATGATCATTGCTTTATAGTATATTTTGAGATCTCGTATTCTAGGCACCCTTTATTCTGACCTTTTTTTGTGTGTCCCTTTCATTCTTGACATTTTATTCCTCCAGATGAACTTTGTTGTTATTTTGACTAGTTTGATAAAATAAATCCTTGGTAGTTTGAATAGTATGGAATATATATGTATATGTATATATATATGTATATATATGTGTGTGTGTGTGTGTGTGTGTGTGTGTGTGTGTGTGTAATTTCTCATGTATTACTGTGGAGTCCAGATGAAAAGTTTCATCCCACAAAGAGATAACTCTAACAAATTTTATTGCTAATACAAAGGAAGAAAGAAAATAGATGCTAGTAGCTATGATGCAGCCTCCATGTCTACAGTGGGTAGCATACAGGAGGAATATCAAGTCAAACACCCAGAAACCTTCAGGGTTTGACCTTACATAAGTAAAAGAACCAGTATGACACCAAAATGAAGATTTTTCTAAATTACTAATAAGGAGGGAGGAATGAGGATATGGGAAGTAGGAAAGTTAACCCTAATGGTATTATTTCATTAAGAGGTTGAAAGGGGGATCTGGGGCCATACTAATAAAACTATTTTTCACTGGTCAAAATATAATTTATATTATATTGCAAGACCCAAATATGAACAATTAATATTTTTCTAATTACTTTAAATTTACCTTTACTTCTTTCAAGAATCTCTTATAGACGTATTCATATCATTCTTCAGTGTGTTTGGTAGGTAGTCTCCCAAATATTTCATATTCTGTAGTTACTTTGAGTAAAATTTCTTTTTCAGTTTCTTCTTACTGGATTATATTGTTCATGTACAGGTTCATGATTTTTGGTGGGTGTCTTTTATACCCTGATACTTTATGGAAGGTATGAATTTTTCTAATTAATTTTAGTCAAATCTCTAGAATTCTTTCAGTGAAACATGGTATCATCTGCAAAAGTAATAATTTTGTTTCTTCTTTGCCTGTCCTTATTCCCTCAATTCATCTTATTGTTACCATTTCTAGAAATCTCAAAAAATAGTAGTAATAATGGGCAACCTTGCTTTATCCCTGGTCTTATTGAAAAGATCTCTAGAAATTTTCCATTACAAATAATATTATCTCTTGGTTTTCAATAGAATTCTCCTTCTTTTGAACTCTCATAGCACTTTTTACTTTTCTTAGTTACTTTGTAATTAGTATTATATTGATTTACGAATAGTGTGAGCTTTTTGAGAATAGGGATAGAAAGTCTTCCATTCACATATTTTGGCAAGCACAAGGTTATATGCTGCCTGTTGGAGTTGAGTAGCAGTACTATTTATCTGTAAGTTCATTGTATGCTACCAGCCAAGGAAAAGTAACATAGATACAGATGCTACATAACACCAAAACTACTGTAATTTCCAAGAGACAAAGGTTAATACTGAGGGAGCTAGACTACATCATCAGTTCTTGGATGACTGGCAAAGTCTCTACATTTTAAGGGTGATATGAGATATGAATAAAGAGCTTAATCCTCAGAGACTAAAGCTTCATTCCACGGAAGGGTACCTTGTTGTTGAGACAATGGCAATAAGATTATACAATTAATGGAGTAATATACTATTACATATATATATAAATATGACTAATTCCATATATGATACTAATAAGCATCTGATATTTTCCAAGGAATTTTGTTGTATATGCATGAAGACATTGCATGATGGCTTTAGATATTTGTGTCAAGAGAAAACCTTTAACAGATTTTTCTGCTTCATAATAGTAGAGGATGTCTATAAGAAATGTGAAATTTGTGTCTCATATGATCAAAAGAAAGTGTTACCAACCCACATTGACTACTATGAGAGTGAAAGTACCAGCAAGCATTTGGAACTTCTGGGTAGTGACTTTTTTAATCTAAAAGAAGTTAGTAAGAACATAAGCCATATCCTAGGACCATTTTCCTTAGTTTTCACAGGCTTGTGCAAATAGGGACGAGAAAAGCTTCAATAGTTTTTAATGTGTTGTGGTAGAAGATCTTCCTACCAATATCTACCCTGACCAAAGAAAGGGTGGGTTCAAAACCATACCACACAATTTAATTCTGATACCTTCACTAAGTGAGAAATTTCACAATCAAAAAAGACCTTAGAGTAAGTGTGAAGTGTCTTTGACACCAGATAAAAAGTCTATTCCAATTGACTGATGAATTTTGTCACACCCTTGAGTTGTTGAATGAAAGCACCAGGGAGTTCCAACAAGTGGTAGGGTTATTCAATTATTTGAGAGGTTGAAGCATGCATGTCTTTCCAGTAAAACTGAAAAGGAACTATCTGGGGATTGGGAGGAGAGAGAGGCAGTAAGAAGATGCCTTGGCTTTGGTCTTGGCTTCAGCCTTGCCTAGGTTTTCTACCATTCCCCTCCCTTCACTCTGGCCTAAGGAAAGCCTTGAGCTTTAAAAAGTCTGAAGGATGTTGGATTTCCCATCTTTCCATTGGTGTCCTAGGGATATCCCCACAACAACTGATAGCTGTGTCTGTGTTGGGAGTTAAGGACAGGGATCAGCAAAGAAGCTACACCATGCCTATGGGGAACTTCTTGAGTACGCCACCAAGGAGAGAAAAGGATGTCCAGCAACCAGTCAATCAATAAACATTTATTAAGTACCTGTGTGTTAGTACTGTGCTAAGCACTAGGGAAACAAAGAATGGTAAAATAAAACAAAACAAAAATAATCCCTGCTCTCAAGGAGCTAACAGTCTGATAGGGGAGACAACATGCAAACCAATTATGTACAAACAAGCTATATACATGAAAAATTTGAAACAAGAATGTAAATTATCCCGTTACCACATATGTTCTCTAAGCTTGAGCCTAGTTTTCCCTGGGATCTGTATGTTCTTTTGGGGAAGTATGTCACAGACTTTGGGGGAGATGATTTATGCTAAATGTTCTTACTGTGCCACCTTAGTAAATACCTCTTTCTAAAAAGCTTCTTAAAGTTGACTTATTCTCTTTTTTTTCCTACTAGGCAATGGGGTTAAGTGACTTGCCCAGGGTCACACAGCTAGTAAGTGTCAAGTGTCTGAGGCTGGATTTGAACTTAGGTCCTCCTGACTCCAAGGCCAGTGCTCTATCCACTGCACCACCTAGCTGCCCCACAAGTTGACTAATTCTGGACTGATAATCTTGGGGGGGAGCACATTGGTAGGGCTCAAGCCAATAGACTTAGAAAAATCACCTTGACTCCTCACAAATATTGCAGAATCATTAAGAGGAAGATGTGGATCCTTTCTCAGAGACTCCTCTATGAGAGAACAAATTAGGATAAATATCATTGGAGATTATTTGGAACATGCAAAAGTGGAGACTTGTAGAGCATGTTGTTGTTTGTCCTTCATTTCTAAGAGGACTAGTGACTTCATGGAGTGATATCTTGACTTGCGTAAATTGGACTCAAGTGGGGCAGAGCTGCACAGTCATTACCCTCACTTTCTCTTCCAGAGTCATCAAAGTCCAGTGGCAAGACAAAAGTCAGGATGACTGGTGATGGCCCAGGATGCAGTGGATGATGTTGTCATCTTCAATGTCTGACCAAGCTGTAAGTGCTCCACAGTGCCTACTTCAGCCCACCTTCATGGTCATTGGAACAAATTGTTCTTATCTACCCATTACACCAGAGGAAGTCTTCACATGCTTAATGTAGACATCCCCCTAACTCACTTCTGGGTTTGAGACCTGTCAGCTACCCTCAACCTACAGTCTTGTTATCTAAAAAGCAATTCAGAGTCAACACATATGTGCATGCACATGCACACATGGGTACACACACACACACACACACACACACACACACACAAGTTACAGAATACCATCAATGGCTCATCAACTGAGCAATCATGAAATCCCTGGGACTCTGCTCTCTCCTGCTATTCCTCAATTTGGGAGGCCTCCCTTAAATGGACCAGACATTCCCAGACCTTTCAGCACCATTATAATGGTCAGTTTCCAGTATGGGGTGTTCAGGGAGGACTAGCACCTCTGGTGTGAGGGCTGCTTTTCAGGGCTACTCATCCACTTTGTGTCTACCAGTCACACAACTCTCACCTGTGGCTCTAAGAAGCTGTAGCATGTGCTGCAGCTGCATCCTAGTAAAACCATTTCAGCAGATGGACTGAACTAGGTTGAAGGCAACTGACAGGCCTCAAAACCATTAGTGAGAGTTAGGGGAGAGCATACTACCCAAAGAAGTAGTGGCCCTTGAGGGAACCAATAAATCTAGAATCATACCTATTTATTGTCAGGAAGACACAAAGGCTGAGCATTTTGACTTCACACTACTAAATGTGCTAAGAACTTTGAGGCCAGAAATCTCACTGAAGTCAAAGGATGGTTTTCTGGTGTATGTATAAAATGATATTAGGAATGATACTCTAGGCTCAATTCCATAACTTCTAATGTTTGGATAAGAGCTATGTTTGACATGTTTTGTAGGCTCAGAAGATGCAAAGATTTTCAACCACCATGTCTCTTGTTCTTTCAGTTGTTTCAGTCATGTCTAACTCTTTGTGACTTCATTTGGGGTTTTCTTGGTAAAGATACTGGAGTACTTTGACATTTCCTTCTCCAGCTCATTTTACAGATGAGGAAACTGAAGCAAACAGGGTTAAGTGGCTTGCCCAGGTTCACACAGCTAGTAAATGTCTGAGGTCAGATTTAATTTCAGGAAGATGAGTCTTCTTGACTCCAAGCCCAGCACTCTATCCACTGTGTTTCCTAGCTAATATGTATCTCACTGGTAGAAGAACTAAAAAAAGGTTCATCACCTGGCTATAGTCTCAGCTCAGAAAAGCTCTGCTTGAAACAAATAATGGTACTATCCTGTGGGTGATTTGGGATTACCCATTTTGGGTAGATAGATCAGAAAATTATCTGAGCAGAGATGATAATGGAACCTATGGAAGTTGATGAGATCACCAAGTGAGAGAGTATAGTGAGAAGAGGCCCCAGGACAAATCCTTTAAGAATACCCACAGTTAGTGTGCATGAAGTGAATTAAGATTCATTAAAGGAGAATGAGGAGGATTCTGATAGATTAGAGGTATAAAGGAGAGAGCAATGTCATGGAATCCTAGAAAGGAAAGCATGCACGAGGAGAAGATGCTCAAAAATGTCAAAGGCTGCAAACAGGTTATGAAATTTACAGATTGAGAAAAAGTCACTAGGTTTGACAATTTAGAGATCAGTGATAACTTTGGAGAGGGTAGTTTCATTTGTATGACAAAATTAAACCTCAGATTGAAGAGGATGTGGAAAAGAGTGAGATGATAGAAAGTTAAGGCATCTAGAATCAGGGGTGTGTTAGAGTTAGCCTAATTAAGATCAGATAACAAATTTGTAGCAAATATAGTCAGCATGGTTTTACAATTTTCCCTAGCTCTATTCAGTGGCAGGTGAATCAGAGGTAAATGGTAGAAGTGATCCAGGATTAGGGATTGGAAAGGTATGATTGATGATAAGAGAAAGGAGGAAAGGATTTTGCAGAAAAAGAGTATAGATGTTTCACCAGGAGTGGTAGTGAAGGGAAGAGAATCTGGCCAGTGTAGCAATGGTGATGGTTTGGAAATGAACTAAGGATTGAAGGGAATAGGGGTCACAGTGAAGACAAAGGATAATATTGAGGACATAAAACAAAGGGAAAGATGGAATGATTAAATATTATAATCAGATGAAGGAACTTTAGAGTTCATGATCATGGAAGTAGAATGCTTTTGGGAGATGGCAATAGTAAGGATATGACTATTTCTTTGTGTAGCTGAGGTACTTACCCCTGGGTGTATGGGTATTTTGGGAAGACTAGTACCTCTGGTGTGATGGCTGCTAAGCCCTTTTCAGGGCTGCTTTCCACCTTTGGTATCCAACCAGTCACCCAACTCTCACGTGTGTCTCCAAGAAGCTGTAGCATGTGCAGTGGTCACAACCATTCAGCAGATGGGCTAAACCAGGTTAAAAGTAATTGTATTTGTGTTTTGGTGTTTGAGTCTAAAATAAAATGCACTTAAAAAGGGGGAGTAATTGAGCCTCAAACTCATCAATGAGTTGGAGGGGTATATACCCCAAGTATGCGATATCTTCTCCCAGTGGAATAGGTGGATAAGAATAATTTGTTCCAATGGCCATGAAAGTGGTTGAAGTGGGAACTGTGGACTGCTTAGAGCTTGGTTAGACAGTGAAGACACCAACGTCATCCACTGCATCCCAAGACATCACTAGTCATCTTGACTTTCATCTTACCACTGGACTTCAATGACCCTGGAAGAAAGAATGAGGCCAAAGGCTTCATGCAACTCTGCCTCACTTAAATTCAATTTATGCCTGAGTCAAAAGACATCACCCTTACCATTTTATCATTTTTCCTACCTCAAAGTCCTATGATGACAGGCAAGTGATGAAATAGTGGGTACAGATACAATGGGAGCAGTAGTCACAACTATACATTTAGGCAGCCCAGGTCATAGGGTTGTCTTCTCATGAGACTGAAGGAGCAGTAGGATTTGGCTGCCCCTTTGGTGTCTGAGCATCCTTTTTCCCAGGACCACATCGCTCACCTCCTGGTGTGAGGAAGAGGATAGAAAAGATGTCCTAAAAATTGTCTGCTTCAACCAACCTAACCCTGGCCTGCTTACCATGCCAGGAGGAGTACTACCCTACCTTCAAAACATAAAATAACGTACAAAAACTTTTACAAAGATGTTTCCACTCTCTATTGGTACATTGAATGTACATACCTTAATGGACAACAAGAAATACAGTAGACCTGAAAGAGTAATACCTCTTATTGCAAGAGAACTCAGCTAGTATCACATCTAAATAGCAGCCCTGAGTGAAACAATATCAGCAAGTGAAGGCTAGCTTACCAAAGTCAGATACACAATTTTCTGGATTGGCCACAATGGTGGGGAGTGGAATAAAGCTAGCATAGATTTTGCAATCAATACTAATCAAGTCAACAGGCTTGTATGCCTCTTAAAAGGAGTCAATGACAGGCTCATGACAATGCAATTGACATTTGCAGGAAAATGTCATGCCACCATCATCAGCGCATGTGCTCCCACCATGACAAAGCCTGAGGAAGTCAAAGGAAAATTCAATGAAGACCTGGAGACACTAATCATTGATGTGCTGAAAGAGGAGAGGCTTGTAATTCTGAGTGACTTTAATGCCAGAGTAGGCACAGACTATCAGACATGGCAGGGAGTTCTCAGGAAGAATGGAGTCAGAAACAGTAATAGCAATGGCCACTTCCTAATGAAGACTTCTATTCCTCATGACTTCATCACCAACACTATCTTCCATTTACCTTAACATAATAAAACTTTGTGTATACAACCTCGCAGCAAACATTGGCATTTAATAAACTATGTCATTGTAAGGAGAAGAGAGACAGAATGTGAGAATGATGAAGGGAATGTGTGGTGCAGAGTGCTGGACCAATCATAGACTTAATCTCTCTAAGCTAACATTCAACCAAAAGCAGTGGTCCCAAGGCAAGACCAAAAGACTTAATGTCAACAGATTAGAGTGCTTCTCTGAGTAGGAACAGTTTGTTGCTAACTTAGAAGGAAAGCTGAGCCAACACACAGTTGGCAACAGTGGAGTGGAAAAGGAATGGGCAGTTTTCAGAGATATGGTATATAGTATCACCACATTTATGTACCCAGGCCAGAACTCTCAGAAACATCAAGATTGGTTTAATGGAAATAATGGGGAAATTCAGAAGCTGCTAAGTGAAAAATGAGAACTCCATAGGGTTTATCAGCAGGATAGTTCATCCATCTCTAAGAAGGCAGCATTTAACTCCATCAAAAATAAAGGGCACGTGAAGCTTAGAGAGAGACAGGATTCTTGGCTCAGTAAAAAGGCAGATGAGATTCATTTTTATGCTGATAGTAACAATCCAAAGCACTTTTATGATGCCTTGAAAGCTATTTATGGGCCAAAGTCTTATGGCACATTTCAGCTACTCAGTCTTGATGGAGCCACGTCAAGTAGTGATAAGGACATGATCCTGGAGATATGGGCTGAACATTTCCATAGTGTTCTCAACAGACCATCAATGCTGAAGCCATTGACCATATACCTCAGGTTGAGGTTGATCCCTCTCTAGCTGAACTTCCAACTGAAGATGAGGTTTTGAATAATCCTCTCGTGTGGCAAATCCACTTGGTGTTGATTTTATTCTGCTTGTGATTTACAAGGCGGGGGGGTCCACTGCTTATATAAAAGCTGACTGACATTTTCCAAATTATAGGATAAAAAGAGGTAATTCCCAAGGAGTTCAAGGATACCTCCATTGTCCATCTCTATAAAGGAAAAGGCAATAGGTTGTCCTATGACAATCGCGGGGTGGGGGGGAGGGTCATTGCTCTTCATCCTTGCAGGCAAGTTTCTTGTAAGCATTCTCCTAAATAGGCTGATCCTTCACCTGGGAGAAGGTCATCTACCCAAGAGCTAGTGTGGCTTCAGAAAGGGCCAAAGAATGGATGATATGGTGTTTGCTGCCCAACAACTCCTGAAGAAATGCAAGAAGAAGAACAAAGGTCTGTACAGTGTTTGTCTATTTGACCAAAGCCTTTGATACTGTTAGTCATAAGGACTTGTGGAAAGTTATGGCAAAATTTGGTTGCCTGGAGAAGTTCATCAGTATTGTATGCCAGTTCCATGACAGTATGCTTGCACAGGTTCTGAATAATAGATGATGCTCTTGTGCTTTCCCAGTCACCAATGAAATGAAGCATGCCTGTGTGCTTGCTCCCATGATTTGTAACATGATGTTTTCAGCAATGTTGTTAGATGCCTTCAGTGAGAACGAAAATGACATCAAGGTCAGCTACTGCACTGATGGCAAATTATTTAACTTGCAAAGGCTACAAATCAATATGAAAGTGAAGGGAGAGATGGTGCATGATTTTTTTGTTCACAGATGATTATGCACTCAATGCAGTCTCTGAGGCTGAGATGCAACAGAGTATGGATCAATTCTCTGCTGCTTGTGCTAATTTTGGCCTGACAATTAACACCAAGAACACAGAGGCTCTCCACCAGCCAGCACCAGACCATCCGTATGTGGAACCATCAGTTATAGCAAATGGAGAAATTTTGAATGCTGTGGATACTTACCTTGCCAGTGTATTTTCCAGGGAGGGACATAAATGATGGGGTTGGTATATGCCTTAGCAGAGCTACCTCAGTATTTGGGAGGCTCTGAAGGGAAGTGTGGGAAATAAGAGGTATTGGGTTGCCTACCAAACTGAAGGTGTACAGTGCCATTATGCTGACCTCATTGTTGTATGCCTGTGAAACCTGGACAGTATGCCAGTGCTGTGCCAGGAAACAGAATCACTTCCATTTGAATTGTCTTAGGTAGAGTCTGAAGATCACCTGGCAAGATAAGGTACTGAACACTGCCAAGCATTCAAACTCTATTGCAGAGTGCAATTCTGATGGACTGGCCTCGCTGTTGGAATGCTAAACATTTGTTTGCCTAAAAGACTATTTTACAGAGAATTCCACAGGGCAAGCACTCACATGGAGGTCAGAAGAAGTAATTCAAGGACACTCTCCAGGTCTCTCTGAAGAACTTTGGAGTCAATTGTGAGACATGAGAGACACTGGCACAGGACCGCCCAGCATGGCATGCCTGCAATAAAGAAGATGCTGTGTTCTATGAGCAAATCAGAATTGTAGTAGCTCAAAAGTGCAAATTTAGAGCCATTGCCACTTCCAAATGTTCATATATACTTTTTGTGCTCTACATGTGGTGAAGCCTTCAGAATTCATATTAGTCTGAACAGCCACAGTCAGACACACTGCACTTTGACCTTGACATAGTGATGTTATTATGGTCCTCTTCAAGCAAGAAGGAGAGTAACCAACCAACCAATAGAACCATATTATGTTATCTTAGTATATGATATGAGCTGCTGGTTTATATTTAGTTTCTACACTGCTTCCCAGTTTTCCTAGAAGTTTTGTCACATACTGAGTTCTTACTCCAGTAGCTGGGATTTGGGGAATTATCAAACACTATATTCATTTGCTTATCTATGTTGTGTATCTAATCTCTTCCATGGATCTACTTCTCTATTTCTTAAACAGTACCAAATAATTTTGATGATAATTAATTTATAATATAATTTAAGAGTTGTTACCTTTAGGCCTCCTTCCTTCCCGAGTTTTTTTTTTTTTTCACTTTTCTCTTGGGAACATTTACCTTTTGATATTCCAGATTAATTTTGTCATTATTTTTTCTAGCTTTAAAAAGTAATCATTTGGCACTTTGAATTGTACAGAAATAAAAAAAAAGTTTAGGTCATATTTTCATTTTTATTATATTGGCTTGTCCTATCCATAAGCAAAAAAAATTTCCCCAATTATTTAGGAATTCATTTCTGCAATTGTTTTGAAGTTGTACTTACATAGCTTCTGTGTGTATCTTATTTGGTAGACTCCTAAGTGCTCTGTAATTATTCTAAATGAATTTTAGTTTTTAGTTCTTTCTGCCTCATTCAATTCTGACAGAACTTCTGACGTTTTCTGATACCCATGACCTTTCAAACCTCTCTAAAACAGAAATTATGTGCTAAAGATAAAGCAACTTTAACTATTTTCAAGATCAAGAATACACAGAATCTAAAAGAAGGTTTTTTTTTTAAAAAAAGCAATGAACTGATACACACTGATGCTGAACTCACTCAGCACCCCTCCCCCACCTACCATACTACTGGTAGTAAGATTGCACTAGTATATTCAAAGACCTGAGACTTAAAACAAACCCCACCCTCAAACTTCAGTTGCCTCTTCCTCTAACAATGTAGTAGGAAACCTCAGCTCAGGCTGTGTCAGACAATCAGGTGGTCATAGCCCCTTAAGAGCAAAAACCTTCTGGGGTCCCCAATCCTGGAGCACCAGAGATGAAAAGCCCAGGGTTTGTGCAGGGTCAAAGAATTAAGGAACAGAGGGAGCAGGACACCAGGACAGGATTGTGTGTATGGGCTGGGTTGGAAAAAGTTATATAGCACTTTACCAAGTTTGAGGAAAAGAATACAGCATACAGCTGGAACTAGCTCCAACCACCCAAAAGTCGCTTAGGACAAAAGACCTAGGTTGATGAACCATCAATTGTCCAGTGTGGGAGGAAGTTAAGATGCTTTGAGGTGTAGCCCCCAGGAAAACTACAATTAGAGGGGAGGAAAGGAGAAAGGGATCAACAGGAAAAATAAGGGAGGTAAAAAACCTAATTTAAAGGAGAAAATTCAAAGACTTTGAGTATAAGTAGATAAATCAATAGGAAAAAAAAACAGCAATAACTACAGAAGAAAACATGGCCTCCAGATCTAATAAGAGTTCAGAAATCTATGAATAAATATTGGAAAACAAAGGAAAATGATTCAACACTTGATGAGACAAAGGAACCCATGGAATTTGAGGGGAACATGAAACTACAACATACTGTTCCTAAGTACTTCAAAAAAAAAGAAATGAGAATTGTGAGAGCAGAATTTATGATTTGCACAGCAAAAATAATAGAATAGAAAAATGGAATCTGCAATGGCTGGTATCTTATAGAAACAAAGGAGATAACAATAGGTTGGGAATGAAAATATACAGAAGTGGACAATCTAGAAGAAAAGCAAAAAGCAATAATATTAAAAGAATTATACTTACTATGCAAGCAAAATATGCTGATTTCAAGGATTTCTGCCTTTACTCCTTCTTCCTTGTATACATTCAGAAAGAGGTCTCTCACTAGTCTCTCTGCTATCACTCTGTGACAACTGTTGCTGTCCTTGCTTATGGCTGTTGCTGTCTTTGCCTGTTGCATTTATTCACTTCTCTTGCATTTCTGTTATTTGGATGTTCAAGAAGCAAATAAATTATTCCATTCCTTCTTACATTTTTAGTGGGGGAAAGAATAGTCTTTTGTTATTTGAATGTCCTTTCCTTTGTATTTGAAGTTTTTTTCTGATCACTTGCAAAACTTGTTTCTGAATTGAATTATTAAATTTAACAACAGTATATCTTGTAGTTTATAGGCATGGATTTTTTCTACTGGTGATCTGTGAACTCTTTCTATTGGAATTTCATTTCTATGTTCAGAAGTTCTGAGATATTCTCTTCTATTATTTCCTTACTGTTGTGAAGGGTTTTTTTGTTTTTATTTTTGTTTTTTTGTCCTTTGTGTTTTTCCCAGAGACCTATGATCCTTAAATTGTCTCTGCTCATCAGTGAGGAAAGTTCTTATGTGGTTTGCTTAGTGACAAAATGATGAGATTTACACTCTGTACCATCCAGAGCTGATTCAATTTGGCTACTCTTATAAGGACAGTGGCTTTTCTAATTCTAGTAACTAATAGTTTACTTCAAGGTCATTTTGTACATTCCAGACTGAAACTGCCGTGTTGGTTTTGTCCCAGAGTGGCAAATTTAAACTCGCTTCTCCTAGTAGGAAGGACACTATTCCAGGTGCTAGTCATGTTTAGTAAAGTTGTAGCGATCAGATAACTGAAGTCTTTGAGAATAAAGATTATTGGGGAACAAAAATTTGTAACAGGTAATTTTGCAATCCCTAGCATATGATTTACACATCTACCCATTTTCCCAATTTTAGATCCTATAATAAGATAGCATTATGGTTCCATTCTTAGATCACCAATTATAGAAACCATGGTTTATCCTATTATCTTAGAAAATGCAGTGGCATTATAAAGATCAGAATGGTTACCAAGGGTAAAAATTTGCATGTAAAACATTATAGATATTTCATGTACCAGTATGCACATTTAACAAATACCTTAGATAGTACATCTCTGGCCACCAAGAAAGTGACAGAAAAAAGATACATAACAGGAAATTTATCTTGCTGTTCCATACAATATATTTCACATTCTCAGTTCAACCTTTCAGAGTTCTTTTCAGAGAAGTATTTATCAGATATTAATGTAGAGTATTTCTTCCTGAAAATGATAGATACTCTACCATAAGATACAGTCTCTTTGTTCTGGAGCTGTACATCCTCCACTCTAGACAGGTTACTAGCAGTCACTAGTAACTTTAGTACTGACTAATTAGTAATACAGTCACTCTCCTAACCCTTTTCCTCAAACTGCATAGAAGCAAAAGTCTATTTAGAGTATTTTACATGAACTCAAGTAATCTGCTCACAAAAGTCTTTCAATAATTTCCCTTGTGACTACTTTGATTAATGTTCAATTCATCCTAAAAACACATATACTATAACAATAACACATTCATCATTAAAGCCTTTAGTCATTGAATAGAATCTACTTGTAAGATAACAAGAGAAAAAAAAAGATCCACCACATATACTCCTCTGTCCTAATCATTGGTGTTTAGTTGTTTTTCAGTCATATCTGAGTTTTTGTGACTCCTTTTGGGGTTTTCTTGGCAAAAATGGTTTGCCATTTCTTTCTCCAGCTCATTTTACAGATGAGGAAACTGAGGCAAACAGGGTTAAGTGACTTGCCCAGGGTCACACAGCTAGTGTCTGAGGCCAGATTTTAACTAAGGCTTTACTCTCTTGTATTTTGTTGGGGAGCACATGGTATGATGCAAAGGAGGGTTGAATTTGGTACTAAGAGATGTGGTTCAAATCTTTTCTCAGTTATTTACTGCCTGCACTATTCCCTTGGGAAGGGAATAAACATTTGTATGGTGCCTACTATTTGCCAGGTACTAAGCTAAGAGCTTCTATTATTATTATTATTAATTTATTTTGATTTATCAACAATCACTTCTATAAGCTTTTGAATTTTTAATTTTTCTCCTTCTCCCTTCCCACCTCCCTCCCCAAGACAATATATAATCTGATATAGGCTATACATATACATTCCTATTAAACATATTATCATATTAGTCATGTTGTAAAGAAGAATTAGAACCGATAGAAGGAATGATAAGAAAGAGGAAACAAAACAAAACAGAAGAAAAAAAGAGCAAATAGTATGCTTAGATCTGCATTCAAACTCCATAGATCTTTCTTTGGATGTAGATAATATTTTCCATCATGATACTTTTAAAGATGTCTTAGATCCTTGCATTGCTGAGAAGGACTAAGTCTATCAAAGTTAGTCATCGGTTTATCAAATACTAGATTATTATAGTCATTGACTACTGTGTCTTGAATACCTAACCTATCCCATTGATCCACCACTCTATTTCTTAGCCAGTACCAAGTAGTTTTGATGATTGCTGCTTTGTAATACAATTTAAAATCTGGTATGACTAGGCCACCTTCCCTTGCATTTCTTTTCATTAGTTCCCTTGATATTCTGGACCTTTTGTTATTCCAAATGAATCTTGTTATTGTTTTTTCTAGCTCTATAAAATAATTTTTGGTAATTTGATTGGTATGGTACTGAATAAGTAAATTAACTTACCTAGAATTGTCATTTTTATTATATTAGCTCGGCCTACCCATGAGCAACTGATGTTTTTCCAATTATTAGATCTGACTTTATTTGTGTGAAAAGTGTTTTGTAATTGTGTTCATATAATTCCTGGGTTTGTTTCAGTAGGTAGATTCCTAAATATTTTATAATGTCTACAGTAACTTTAAATGGAATTTTTCTTTCTATATCTTGCTATTGGACTTTCTTGGTAATATATAGAAATGCCAATGATTTATGTGGGTTTATTTTATAGCCTGCAACCTTGCTAAAGTTGTTTATTATTTAAAATAGTTCTTTATTTGATTCTCTAGGATTCTTTAAGCATATCATCATATCATCTGCAAAGAGTGATAGCTTTGTTTCTTCTTTGCCTATTCTAATACCTTCAATTTCTTTTTCTTTCTCTTATTGCTAAAGGTAATGTTTCCAGTACCATATTGAACAACAGTGGTGATAATGGGCATCTTTGTTTCACCCCCAATCTTACTGGAAATGTTTCTAGCTTATGCCCATTATATATGATGTTTGCTGAAGGTTTTAGGTAGATGCTACTTATCATTTTAAAGAACACTCCATTAATTCCTATGCTCTCTAGTGTTTTTAATAGGAATAAGTGTTGTATTTTGTCAAAAGCTTTTTCTGCATCTATTGAAGTGATTATCTGGTTTCTGTTAGTTTTGTTGTTGACATGAGCAATTATGCTGATAGTTTTCCTAATATTGATCTGCATTCACTGGTATAAATCCTACCTGGTCATAGTGTACTATTCTTCTGACAAGTTGCTATAATCTATTTGCTTATGTTTTATTTAAAATTTTTGCCTCTATATTCATTATGGAAATTGGTCTATAATTTTCTTTCTCTGTTTTGACTTTTCCTGGTTTAGGTATCAGCACCATATTTGTATCATAAAAAGAATTTGGTAAGACTCCTTCTTCACCTATTTTCCCAAAAAGTCTATATAATATTGGAATTAGTTGTCCTTTAAGTGTTTGATAGAATTCACTTGTAAATCCATCTGACCCTGGAGATTTTTCCCTAGGGAGTTCATCAATGGCTTGTTCAATTTCTTTTTCTGAGATGGGGTTATTTAAGTATTTTACTTCCTCTTCTGTTAATCTGGGCAATTTCTATTTTTTAGGATAAGATGTTTTAATTTCCAATTAATTTTTAGTCTATCTTTCCATGGACCTTTATTCCATGTAATTTTTACTGCATCATGATCTGAAAAGGATGCATTTAATATTTCTGCCTTTCTGCATTGGATTGTGAGGTTTTTATGCCCTAGTACAGGGTCAATTTTTGTGTATGTACCATGTACCACTGAGAAAGAAAGTATACTCCTTTCTATCCCCATTCAGTTTTCTCCAGAAGTCTACCATATCTAACTGTTCTAAAATTCTATTCAACTCCTTAACTTCTTTTTTGTTTATTTTGGGTTTAGATTTATCTAGTTCAGAGAGGGGGAGGTTGAGGTCCTCCACTAGTACAGTTTTGCTCTCTATTTCTTCCTGTAACTCCCTGAACTTCTCTAAGAATTTGGATGCTATACCACTTTTTTAATGATTTTAATGATTTTTAATGTAGAAGCTGCAAGGTCCTGTGTAATCCTGACTGTGGTTTCATGATATTTAAATTGTTTCTTCCTGGCTGCTTGCAGTATTTTCTCTTTGACCTGGTAATTTTGGAATTTGACTACTATGTTCTTTGGTGTTTTCAATTTGGGATCTCTTTTAGGAGGTGCTCAGTGGGTTCTTTCTATGCCTCTTTTACCTTCTGGTTCTGGGACCTGAGGGCAGTTTTCCTTGATGATTTCCTGAAAGATGCTGTCCAGGCTCTTTTTTTCATTGTGATTTTCAGGTAGACCAATAATTTTCAAATTGTCTCTCCTAGCTCTATTTTCCAGGTCAGTTCTTTTACCAATTAGGTATTTTATGTTTTCATCTATTTTTTTTCATTCTTTTGTTTCTGTTTCACTGATTCTTGCTCTCTCATAGAGTCATTAGCTTCTACCTGCCAATTCTAATTTTTAACAAATCGTTTTCTTCTATTAGATTTTGTACCTCCTTTTTCATTTGGCCCATTTTATTTTTTAAGGAGTTCTTCTCAGTGAGTTTTTGTATCTCCTTTTCCATTTGTCCAATTCTGCTTTTTAAGGAGTTGTTTTTTTAGTGTACTTTTTTTTTTCCAGTTGGCCAATTGTATTTTTAGAGACTTATTTTCTTCAGTGGACTTTTTTTCCATTTGGCCAATTATGTTTTTTAAGGATTTGTTTTCTATAGTTAATTTTTGTCCTTCCCTTTCCAAGCTATTGACTCTTTCTTACATACCTCTCATTTCTTTTCCCAATTTTTCTTCTACCTCCCTTATTTGACTTCTAAAATCCTTCTTGAGCTTTTCCAAGAAGGCTTTTTAGGCTTCGGACCAGTTCATATTCCCTTTTGAGGTTTCAGATGTGGGTTTGTTGACATTGTTGTCCTCTTCAGAATTTCTGCCTTGATCTTCACTGTCCCCATAATAAGAATCTATGGTATGTTTCTTTTTGTTCATGGTGTTTGCTTATTTTCTGACCTTTAAAAAAATTAAGATCTCCTGCTGAGTAGCAGGGGGCACTGACCCAAACTTCTTGTGCTGGGAAGCCCAGGGCCTGCTCACTAGCTTTATGTGCTGGGGCCTCAGAAGCTGGCAGTTGGAGAGTTCTGGCAGGTTACCTGGTGTTGGGCTGGAATCAGCAACACTGGAGCTCTAGGGGTAAGTTTGGGTAGTCTAGCCCCTGGAGATTGCCTGCTTACCCAGCCCTTTCACTTTCTTTGGCTCCTTGCAGATGGATGTTTCACTACTGTGGGGTGTTTCTCCACCTGGGGCTTTCCCTCTTGGAGTTGTGCTTCCCAGGGTTTTGCTGAGGCACCAGGAGACTTGGCTACCAGAGATGGCTGTGGCATGTGGTGGTTTTCTAAGCCAGTTTCTCCTGCCCATACTGAGGCATGTGGGGTCCTGGTGTTGGTGTTTGTCTTCTCTACCACCTGGGGTTCAGGATCTCCCCTTGGTATGCTTAGGTGGGGCTTTTTGCTAGCTTGCTGGGATGTCTCCTGCTCTGTGCTGCTCCCCCTCCCCCAGGGCAAGAGGGGCTTTTCCTGTTAATCCCTCAAACTTCCTGGGCTACAGGAGTGCTGTACCCTGTCTTTCTACTGGTTCAGTTGTTCCAGGGTTTTTCCTGGGGTGATATTTTCAGGACTTTCAGAGGTTAATATGGGAGGCTGAGAGCAATTTACTTCTTACTCCACCATCTTGGCTCCTGGAAGCAGAACTCTGATAGACCTTTTTTTTTTTTTTTAAATAAATTAATTTAATTCTCACAGCAAGGTACCATTTTTATCGCCATTTTCCACCTGAAACTAAGGCAAACAGGGGTTAAGTGGCTTACCCAGGGTCATACAACTAGTGTCTGAGGCTGAAATTGAACTCAGGTCTTCCTGACTCTAGACCTGTGCTGGGTCCACTGTACCATCTTGCTGTCTCTTGGGCAAATCTTGGAGAGACTGTGGGACAACAGACATATCAATACATTGTTGTTGCAGGTGTGAATTAATGGAGGCATTTTGGAAAACAATTTGGAGTTATTTTCCCCCTAGGGTTATGATACTCCAATGGGACAGAGCAATGCTTTGAGTTTCAGAATTTCTTGAATTGGATGTGAACCATGCATGTTGACCTCATTTTTCAATGTTGGCTAGAGAGTTCAAGGAATGAAGAAAATATTCTTTTGACTATGGCTGTAGAATTATGTCTGGAGAATTTCAGATTAGAAGTACATTGTGAGGAGACACTCACAATGCACCTTCCATGCCCCTGCCCCATGAAGCAAGTCTGGTCCCTGATTCAGGGACACTGGAAAGTTTCCATGAGGCTAAATATTACATAATGATGTGTGGGAGTTCCAATCCCCAGGAAAGTCTATAATAGCTAGCATTTGTATAGTGTCTACTTTTATCTGAAAGCAAAATTCATAACCGAAATAATGTAAAAAGAAGTTTATTAAATTGTCCAGCAAAAGGGGAGAATTCAAAAAGAGGTGGCCCACTTCCCCCAAGTGTCTGTAAGTTACACATTATATAGGATTCAAACAAAGGAAGAAGAAAACTAACTGATCAACCAGTACGAAGACAATTTTCAGGTAAGACTTGTGAGTTGCTTGAGCTGTATAATGGAAGAAAAGTCCTTGTATCAGTCTTCAGAGCTGCCTGGGTTTCTAGCCAGCATAATTTACATCCTGAATGAAGCATTAAATGAGTCTGGTCTTTAAGCAGCAGGTCTAGTATCCCAGCCAACAGGGCTAGGTTCAAACAATGCAATAAAGTTTTTCCACAATTTCGCCCCTTTAGGGCTTTAAGCTCAACATGTATGACAATTACAGAAGTAGATAGCAGAAGCAGATAGGTTAAGGTTTAAAATAACCAATCAGTGGAGGCATCTCCTTCATTGCTCATCTTATCAAGAGCTTGATAGAATTCCTTGAAAGAGTGATAGGAATCAGATGGGTGATAACTCGTAGTTAGACAGATCAAACTGAATAAGCATTAGGAGCAATAAGTCTAGGGACTTGTACCAGAAAACAAGTGCCCTACACTATACAGGGAGATTTTGAGGCCACGTATTTTACAAAAAGTTTTAAAAAATACAAATTCACAACCTTATGCTTCCATCAATGTCATAAAAGTTGAACAAACTTAGTTAAGTAGAGTCATAATCTCATATATCCCTTAAGGAAACAAACCTAGTTAAACTAAGTCAGATTACAGATTAAACTTCTTTTAATCAACTTATTTCATCTTATGTTTTAGTTGTGTTATGTAGCCACCTGATACTTGGAAATATTTTTCCCCTTGGAAAGTCTAGAATAGGCCTCATTCCAAAAGCAATTATGGAAAGCTGTTCCTCTTAAATTTGGTTTTCCAGTAATTAGTTCATGTGATGAAAATTAGTTCAAACCTTATGGAGATAACCTTTTAATTGTCTATTTGTCATTTTTCTTAATAAAAAAATTAGAAAGCCAATATATGTATTCACGCACATATTCATACAAACATGCATATGTTCAGAGTGGTTCTTAAGGAAAATAATCTTGTTTCTTTTTCTCAGGGTGACATTTACTGCTACATTAATATTTAAAACTTTTATATGTTTATCTCATCACATTTTGTCTTGTCCTCCTCACCTCCTTGAGGATATATTGTCTTCAAATCATGAATGAGATACTTTAGAGACCGAATCTTATATATGAATATAAAGCTATTAGGGACTACAAATTCAGAATAGTAAAATTAGAAACAGTAAGATCTTTCAAATTTGCATTCCATTATGGTAACTCAGAGATACAGAGTATTTCAACAACAGGATTCATTGCATATATAAACTTTTACAGTTTCCCAGTCTTTGTTATAGAAATTTACTATAGAAAAGGGAAGGACTTAGTTATAACAGTATCAAGACTGCCCCTTCAAAGGCACAGGCTGACCTTACATAAGCAAGAAGCTCCCTTAACTCTGTTTGAGTCCAGGTAAGAGTGGAATCGCCAATCATTCAGTGAAGTTCCACATTATTCATAGGGTACGATAGCAAGTCTCAGATTTGACCAGGTGGGAAAATTTCCTGTTCAGATAGAAATAACACAATAGAGAAACTGAGTCAAGAGAATCCTATCTGAGCCTACACAAGGTCATTCCTTCAATCTTACCAGGCACAAATATCCACCAATAGCAGTTCTCAGATTGTACTCAGCAGCATTTGGCGTTTCCCTTAAATGGTAGATTTTGGGCTCAATAAAAATTCAGATAATCATATCTGAAATCAAAACTCAGAACAATATCAAAGTGCAGTCTCAAGAGATTTTACCTCAAATCATTAATCACAGCTTAGGTACAGCTATTATTATTGCTGTTGTTATTTTTCTCATGTTGTTGTAATAACAGTTAACAATAAATACATAATGAGTCTTACACATCCTTCTATTTTAAATCCATCATCAGAAATTAAGAAAATAATCATATTCTATGAATACACAAATGCAATGAATACATGACAGTTCACTCAAAACCCAGAAAAACACTGGCTACTATAAGTCTTGAGTCTGACAGATATCCATATCTGAATTATTGTATATTAATCCCTAAAGTCCAATAAAATTTTTAAATCTGGGACCTATCAATACAAAATTGGTTCAGAGATATAACTTCAATACATACTATTCAAGGTGCACTTTCATAATTTTTATGTCACCACTTACTGGGATAGAGAGTTTAACACAGATTACAGAAACTTGAGAGAACTGTTTCAAGTATGAAACTTCATTAATTTTCCCTACCATTCTAAACTCTGTGGCTATAGGTTTTTACAGCAGTATTTATGGATGGCTGCATTTCCCCTTAGAAATCTTCTAATGTAGCAGAATCTACAAACAATGCTAAACATGATGCAAGACAAAAATTTTTTCTGGGAAGCTTGTAGGGGAGGCAGAGAGGAAAAAAGAGAAGTTCTCTTTTGTTGGTTCTGTTAGGCCAGCAAACAGCTCAACCCTAGACAATGGTTTATTTTTATTAATAGAGTTATGCTTTTATTATTGTTGTTCAGTTATTCAGGCAGTCTGACTCTTCATAACCCCATGGACCATAGCATGCTAGGCTCTTCTATCCCCCATTATCTCTTGAAGTATGTCCAAATTCATGTTTGTTGTTTCCATGATACTATTATCCTCTGCCATCTCCTTTTTACCTTCAATCTTTCCCAACATCAGGGTCTTTTCCATGAGTCTTGTTTTCTCATTATGTGGCCAAAGTATTTAAGCTGCTTCAGTATTTGACTTTTCCAGTAAATAGACTGAACTAATTTAAAAGTATTGACTTATTTGATTTCCTTGATGTCCACGGGACTCTCAAAAGTCTTCTCCAGCACCACAATTAAAAAGCATCAATTCTGTGGAGCTCAGCTTTCCTTATAGTCCAACTCTCAAAACCATACATTGCCACTAGAAAAACCATAGCTTTGTCTGTATGAACCATTGTTGACAAGATGGCAAGGCAGATTTGTCACAGATTTCCTGCCAAGGAGCAGTCATCTTTTAATTGGCATACATATACATATAAATATACATATATAGTATCTATTAAGCTTCAAGTCAGCTTTTAAACTCTTCTCTTTCACCTTCATCAAGAAGCTTCTTAATTCCTTTTTACTTTCTGCCATCAGAATGGTATTATCTGCATATCTGAGTTTGTTGGTATTTCTCCCAGCAACCTTAATTCTAGCTTTTGAATCATCCAGCCTTGCATTTTTCATGATGTACCCTGTGTATGTTACATAAATAAGGTAACAATATACAGCCTTGTACTCTTTTTCTAATCTTAAACCAATCAGTTGTTCCATGTTCACTTTTAACTGTTGCTTCTTGGCCCACATATAGGTTCCTCAGGAGACAAATAAGATGATTGCTTTCAGAACTTGTCACATTTTGTTGTGATCCTCATAGTCAAAGGTTTACTGTAGTCAATGAAGCAGAAGTAGACATTTTTCTGGAACTCCCTTACTTTTTCCATTACCTAGCAAATGTTAGCAATTTGGTCTGCAGTTCTGCCTCTTAGAAAACCAGCCTGGTCTTTTGATAATTCTCAGTTCACATATGGCAGAAGCCTAGCTTATAGAATCTTAAACCTTGCTGGCATGTGAAATGAGCTCAATTGTTTAGTAATTTGAACACTCCTTGGCATTGCTCTTCTTTAGGATTGAGACATAAACTAATCTTCTCTAATCCAGTGGACCCTCTTGAGTTTTCCAAATTTGTTGGCATATTGAGTGTAATACTTTAACAGCATCATCTTTTAGGGTTTTAAATAGCTCAGATGGAGTTCCATCACCTCCACTCATGTTATTATTAGCAATGCTTCCTAAGGCCCACTTGACTACATTCTCCAAGATGGCTGACTCTAGATCAATTATCACATCATTGTGGTTATCAGTGATATTATGATCATTTTTGTATAGTTCTTTTGTGTATTCATGCCACCTCTTCTTATTCTCTTCTGCTTTTGTTAACTCCCTACCATTTTTGTTTTTTATCATGCCCATTTTTGCATGAAACATTCACTAGATATCTCTGATTTTCTTGAAGAGATCTCTTGTCTTTTCCATTCTGTTGTTTTCTTCTATTTCTTTGCATTGTTCAAATAAGAAGTCTTATCTTTCCTTACTATTCACTGTAATTCTGTATTTAGATGGATGTATATTTCCCTTCCTCCTCTACCTTTAACTTTCCCTCTTTCATCAGACATTTGTAAAGCCTCATCAGACAGCCATTTTGATTTCTTGCTCTTCTTTTTCATTGGGGGAGGTTTTTTTTGTTGTTATCTCCTGTACAATATTTCAAACCCTTACCCAGAGTTCTTCAGGTACTCTACCTACCAGATCTAATCCCTTAAATCTATTCATCACCTCCACTTCATATTCATAAAGGGTATTATTTAAGTCAGACCCAGATGTTCTTATGTTTTTCCCTATTTTCTCCCATTTAAGTCTGAATTTCACAATAAGAAGCTCATGATCTGATATGTTTCCCTCATTAATCTGGGGTCTTCCTAAATAAATGAGTGCAAGACTCATGTTAGGCTATCAGTACTTCAGAGTCATTCAATCAACTAAACTGATAAAGGATTCCCTCCTTGCAGGTCATGTGGTTCAACTGACAGTCCTTGCATTTGCTGCCACCAGCATTATATAGTACAGAGTCACAAGATGGTTGTCCAGCTTAATTCCTAATAGTCACAAGAGGTCATAGGAGTCACAAGAGAAGTACAGGAAGAGAAAGAGAAGGAAAGAGAGTGAGGAGAAAGATCTGTTCAAGGGATAGCCAAATTGACATATGGTGTATCTGTCTAACCAAAACTTGATCAGTCCAAGAGGACTGCTCATTTACCCATAATGGAGCTGGGCTGGTTCTAACTCACTCTGAGCAATTCGCCAAGTCAAGATGGTACACAGCTCCCTAGCTTTCTGTACACTGAGTGCTCAGTCCTAAGATGTAGTCTGGGAGATCAGACTGTGTTTCACCTGAACCACAGGGGCAGTTACCCTGTGTACTTACTCCCTATGCAGAGTGATTTGTCTAGGTCAAATCCCACCTCTTGGGTTGACCATCAAAAACCCTACATCCAACACCAATTTCTTAACTAAGAATTAAATCCATAAGTGATATAATTTATTTTTTGTTTTTATTGTACCCTGTAGTATGAACAGATTAAGCTTATCAATGAAATAGAAGAGAGAAACAGAATGGAATGTTGTTGTTGTTGAGGTGTTTCAGTCATGCCTGATTCTTCATGACTCCATGGATCTCTCTCCATAGGGTTTTCTTGACAAAGATACTGGACTGTTTTGCTGTTTCCTTCTTTTTTTATTAAATTTTTTTAAAGATTCATTAATTTATTTATTTTTAGTTTTCAACATTCACTTCCACAAGATTTTGAGTTCCAAATTTTCTCCCCATCTCATCCCTCCCCCAACCCCAAAACAGTGTGCATTCTAAATACCCTTTCCCCTAATCTGCCCTCCCTTCCATTCCCCCACTTCTCTTATCCTCTTCCTCTTCTATTTTCCTGTAGGGCAGGATAGATTTTTATATCCCATTGCCTGTATATCTTATTTGCCAGTTGCATGTGAAAATAATTTTATTTAACATTTGTTTTTAAAACTTTGGGTTCCAAATTTTCTCCCTCCCTCCCCCCCAAACCTTATTGAGAAGGCAAGCAACTCGATACAGGTTATACTTGTGCAGTCATGCAAAACACTTCCATAATAGTCATTCTGTGGAAAGCTAACTATATTTCCCTTCATCCTATCCTGCCCTCCATTTATTCTATTCTCTCTTTTGACCCTGTCCCTCTTCAGAAGTATTTGCTTCTGATTATCCCATACCCAATCTGCCCTTCCTTCTATCATCCCCCCACTCTCTTATCTCCTTCCCCCCTATTTTCCTGTAGGGTAAGATAGATTTCCATGCCTAATTGAGTGTGTATGTTATTCCCTCCTTAAGCCAAATCCGATGAGAATAAGATTCACTCACTCCCTCTTACCTTCTCCCATTTCACCTCCACTATAAAAGTCTTTTCTTGTCTGTTTTATGTGAGATAATTTACTCCATTCTACCTCT
>NW_020954702.1:7123570-7220957 GCF_900497805.2 Vombatus ursinus
GATGTCTAGGCTCTTTTTTTGGTCATGGCTTTCAGGTAGTCCAATAATTTTTAAATTATCTCTCCTGGATCTATTTTCCAGGTCAGTTCTTTTTCCAATGAGATATTTGACATTGTCTTCTCTTTTTTCATTCTTTTGGTTTTGTTTTACAATGTCTTGATTTCTCATAAAGTCACTAGCTTCTAATTGCTCCATTCTAATTTTTAAGGAAGTATTTTCTTCAGTAAGTTGTTGGATTTCCTTTTCCATTTGGCCAATTCTGCTTTTGAAGGCATTCTTCTCTTTACTGGATTTTTGGACCTCTTTTGCCATTTGGGTTAGGCTATTTTTTAAGGTATGATTTTCTTCAGTATTTTTTTTGGGTCTCCTTTAGCAAGTTCTTGACTAGTTTTTCATGATTTTCTTGCATCCTTCTCATTTCTCTTCCCAGTTTTTCTTCTACTTATCTTACTTGCTTCTCAAAATCCTTTTTGAGCTCTTCTATGGCCTGGGACCAATTCATATTTTTCTTGGAGGCTTTGGATGTAGGAGCTTTGACTTTGTTGTCTTCTTCTGGTTGTATGCTTTGATCTTTTTTGCTACCAAAGAAAGATTCTATGGTTTGACTTTTTTTGCATAGTTTGCTCATGATCCCAGCCAATTACTTGAGTTATAAACTCTTTGTTAAGGTAGGGGTCTGCTTCCAGTGTGGAGAATGTACTGTCCCAAGCTTTGGAGGTTTTGTGCAGCTGTTTTCAGAGATACTTCTAGGGACCTGTAAATTTTCAGTTCTTCTAAGGTGATATAATCAAAGGTGAGGTATTTACTCCTTTCCTGGCCTGTACTCTGGTCTATGAGTGAACCCAAGCACTCTTTTGTGCCTTGGAACTGTGAGGAGGATTCCCTCTCCACTGCCAGTACAAGCTCCACCACACCAGCACTTCTCCTCACCGAGGACTGCTACGCAGAACTGTGACCCAGATCCAAGCATGGGCAAAGCAAGAGAATCCTGCCTCAGCACCAGCAAAGAGATCCCTGCAATACCCTTCTGATCAGCCACTAGATTCCCCCTCAGTCTGTGGGCTGGAAGCTCAGAAAGCAGCCCCCACCCTGAGGCGGCACCAGGACTGAGACTGGGACCGAGCTTCTCTCTCACTGTGGTCACAGACTTTTCCTACTGACCTTCCAAGTTGTCTTTGGCATTTGTGGGTTGAAAAGTCTGGAAATCACCACAGCTGCCTGTGATTTAGTCCTCTGAGGCCTGCTCCAGGTTCACTGAGGCCTAATCTTTGCCTGCCCATGTGCCCAAGCTAAACTGTGTTCCTCTCCCCACCAGGTGTGATAGACCTTTCCAATCAACCATCTAGGTTGTCTTGAGCTGGAAATTTGTTTCACTCTGTCTTTTTGTGGGTTCTGCTGCTCTAGAATTTGTTTAGAGCCATTTTTACAGGTATTTGTAGGAGTTTGGGGGAGATCTCAAGCAAGTCACTGCTTTTACTCCACCTGAGAGTATTCTTGTATTGTTTTTTCTGACCACCATGTGAGTGCTTGCCCTGTATGAGTTCTCCATAAAATAGTTGTTTTGGCAAGTGTATGTTTGGCATTTGAACAAGTGGAGAAGTTTTGAATACTATGGATAAGTTCACTTACTTTGGCAGTATACTGTCCAGGGCTGTACACACTGATAATGAGTTTGAAACACACATTGCCAGAGCTAGTTCAGTGTTTGGGAGACTCCAAAGGAAAGTGTGGGACAGAAGAGGTATTTAGACTGACTACTAAACTGAAGCCTACAGAGTCATTGTGCTGACCTCATTGTTGTATGCCTGTGAAATCTGGACAGTGTACCAGCACCATGCCAGGAAACTGAATCACTTCCATTTGAATTGCCTTAGGAAGATTCTGAAGATCATCTGGTAGGACAAGATACCAGGCTCTTTTCAAACTAAACTGCCATGCATTGAAATTCTACTGCAGAGAGCACAACTCCAATGGACTCACCATGTTGTTCAGAAGCAAAACGTATGCTTGCCAAAAAAAAAAAAGAGTATTTTAAAATAATTGTAGACAATATAAAATACTTAGGATTCTCCCTGCCATGACAAACCAGGAACTATATGAACAAAATTACAAAACACTTTTTAAACAAATAAAGTCAAATGCAAACAATTAGAACAGTATTAATTGCTCATGGGTTAGTCAAGCCAATATTATAAAAATGACAATTCTATCTAAATTAATTCACTTATTCAGTGCCATGCCAATTTGTGCAGCTAGGTGGCACACTGGAGAGTGCCACACTTAGAATCAGAAAGACTCATCTTTCTGAGTTCAAATCTGGCTTCAGACACTTACTAGTTGTGTGACCCTGAGCAATTAACAACCCCTTTTCCCTCAGTTTTTTCATGTGTAAAATGAGCTAGAAAAGGAATTGGCAAACCACTCCAGTATCTTTGCCAAGAAATCCCCAAATGGGGTCACAGAACATCAGACATGACTGAAAAATGCCTGAACAATAAGTCATACCATTCAAACTACAAAAAAAATTATTTTATAGAACTAGAAAAAATAATAAAAAAATTCATCTGGAAGAACAATAGGTCAAGAATATCAAGGGATATAATAAAAAAAAATGCAAAGGAAGGTGGCCTACCCATGCCAAATCTCAAACTATATTATGAAGTGCTAATCATCAAAACTATCTGGTACTAGCTAAGAAATACAGTGGCAGATCAGTGGACTAGATTAGGTACACAAGACATAATAGTAAATTACTGTAGTGTTCTAGTGTTTGATAAACCCAAAGATGCCAGCTTTTGGGACAAGAATTTATTATTTGACAAAAACTGCTGGGAAACCTAGAAAACAGTTTGGTGGAAACTAGATATAGACCAACATCTCACTCTATATAGCAAAATAAGGTTAAAATGGGTACATAATTTAGACATAAAGGGTGATATCATGGTCAAATTAGGGGAGCATGGAAAAGTTTACCTGTCAGATCTATGGAGACAGGAAGAATTTATGACCAAATAAGACAGAGAGCATTATAAAATGTAAAAATGGATAATTTTAATTATATTAAATTAAATAGATTTTGAACAAACTAAATCAATACAGCTGAGATTAGAAGGAAAGCAGAAATCTGGGAAATAATCTTTATAGCAAATGTCTCTGATAAAAAGCCTAATTTCTGAAATATATAAAGAAATGAGTCAAATTTATAAGAATACAAGGCATTCCACAGTTAATAAATGGTCAAATGACATGAACAGACAGTTTTCAGATGAAGAAATCAAAGTTATCTATAGTCATATGAAGAAATGTTCTAAATCACTATTGATTAGAGTAATGCAAATTAAAACAATTCTGAAGTACCACATCATACTTATCAGATGGGCAAATAATGACAGAAAATGAAAATGATAAATGCTGAAAGACATGTGAGAAAATTGAGACACTAATGCACTGTTGGTGGAATTGTGATCTAATTCAACCATTCAGGAGAGAAATGTGGAAGTATTCCCAAAGGGCAAGGGTTCCCTTCCCCCAAGGGTTGGGGGGAAGGACTTATTTGTACAAAAATATTTAGCTCTTTTTGTGGTAGCAAAGAGTTGGAAATTGAAGGGATATCCATCATTTGGGGAATGGTTGAACAAATTATGGTGTATGATTATGATGAAATACTATTGTGCTAAAAGAAATAATGAGCAGAATGATTTCAGAAAGTCCTGGAAAAACTTACATGAACTGATGCAAAGTAAATTGAACAGAACCAGAACGTTGTACACAGCAACAGCAATGTTGTAAGATGATCAACTGTGAATAACTCAGGCCTTCTCAGCAATACAATGATCCAAGAAAATTCCAAAGGACTCATGATGAAAAATGCTATCCACCTCGAAAGAAAGAACTGATGAAGTTGAAATTCAGATCAAAACACACTTTTTTACTTTCTTTATTTTTTTTTTTGGTCTGTGTTTTCTTTCACAACATGACTAATGTAGAAATGTGCTTTGCATGATTACACATATATAACCTATATCAGATTGCTTACTGTCTCAAGGAGGGGTGAGTAGAGGGAGGGAGGGAGAAAATTTGGAACTTGAAATCTTAAAAAAATAAATGCTAAAAATTGTTTCTACATGTAATTGGCAAAAATAAAATATTATTTAAAAGTAATTATTGCTATGGTGGATTTCTGTTGACCTAGAAGAAAAGAGATATATTAGCTGTCTTTTTGGTAATTCTGGGTCACTATAGGTTAGGAAGAGCCCTTATTTAGCCATGGTGGAAGGAAGCAGCCCATTCACAGAGGCTTCTAAGGGATAATGATATTGTGTCATTCCCTTGATTTGGCTCCTGGAGTGGGTGGGGAAGAGTTTTGGTAATTGGGCTAGAGCTGGTAGTCCAGTACCTCTTGGTATCAACTTACAACCCAGGACACATTATATGCCAAATGTTTATGATTTCTTCACTGATATATTATAGATGCCCTTGATACATGATGAACTATTGACTTTTCCGGAAGTGTCCCTGCTATGGTCCTGATTTTCCTGGATCTTCTACTATTCTTCTTAACAACTTAATATCAAGAGAAGATATCTGCAATAATTTGTGCTTTGACTCTGATGTTCTTGATGCTGCTCCGGTTTAGGTGACCCACTATGAACTATAAAGATTTTATATCATTCATCCTATGGACCAGATTGTGAGATGTGAAATTTGGCACTTCTGAAGTGGGGAGAAAAAGCTTGGAACTTTTGTCTTCTGCTCATTTCTACATTTTCATTTTGTTTTTTCTCTTTTCTCTTCATTTCATTTTTTTACCCTTGACATCACAGGAAGACTTTACAGAAGTAAAAGCTCTATAAGCATTTAAATGATGGAAGATTCGCTAGAGGGTCCTTACAACCTTGCCATCAAGAATTTCCTTTATGAAGCTTTTTTCCTCCTATCCAAAACATGGAGAGGCTTTATTTAAAAGAAAACAGAGTTGTCTCTAGGACCTGATTGGCCTATGTGATTGGTCTTAATTGTAGGCCCAGGACAAAGCTGTTTGGGACTTTATTGGCCCCATTTCCATGATCAATTAATAAACATTTATTAAGTGCCTACCATGGCACAGTTTCCTGGACACAGTTTCTGTCCCTTATTACCTCATCACCTCAACCATGGCAGGTTTTCCTCTATAAGAATCCCTAGCTTCTCCTGGCTAGCATGTGGGTGGGGTTCTCCCCACCCCCATGGAGTTACTGTCTCCAGTAAGGAGCTGTCCCCCTTAAGCTGGGATCTCTTAAGCTATGGCTTCCCTTAAGGGGTGGTGATGTCTCTTAAGAAGGAGCCTGCTTGGTGTGTTACCCAGAATAAATACCTTTACTTGATTTGGAGACGAGCCCAACACACATACACTTTTCACTTCATCATTTGTAGTCTGAACCTCCACAGTACCAAAGATTTCAGGAAGAAGAAATCTCAAAGACCCTTGAACAGATTAATTAAAAAAAAAGGGTAACTACAGAAGGAAATATGGCCTCAGGATCTGGTACACAAGTTCAAGAATCTATGAATAAATATTGTAAAATGAAGGAAAATGATACAACAGTTGATGAGACAGAGGACCTTGTAATATTTGAAAAGAACATGGAACCACAACATGTTGTTCCTGAGTGGTTTAAAAGTAAAATGAGAATTATGAGAGCAGAATTTATGTCCTTCACAGCAAAAATATCAAGCATAACAGAAAAACTTGAATTTGCAATGGCAAGTTTTATCAAAGAAACAAAAGAGAGAACAATAGATTAGGAATGCAAATACACTGAAGTAAAAGACAACCTAGAAAAGAAGCAAAACAAACAAACAAACAAAAAAATTGAAATAAAATGTTTTACTACATAAGCAACATATATGAATCTTTAATGACCTAAAGATCATAGGTCTCCCAGAAGAACATGACAGAACAAACAACCTTAACACCATAATGACAGAATCATAGAAGAGAACTACCCAGATCTTCTGAACATAGAAAATGGAATTCCTATTAAAAGAATTCATATTGCCTCCCCCCCAAAAAAAGGCAAGACTGATAATTCTAACACACTTAGAACTTAGATTTAGCAATTCAATTTAGAAACAACAAATTTTACAAGCTCTCAGGAGAAAGATTTTCAAATACAAAGGAGACGACATTCAAATAATTCAAGCCTATTCTGCACCTACTAGAAAAAGGGGGAAGGAATGGAATAATGTGTTCTGAAAAGCACTATAGCTCAGGATACAGCTCAGGGTGACCTATCCTCCAAATCTGAGCTTAACTATACGGGATAAAAGACATATATTCAATAATAAAGAAGTATTTGAAACATTTTTAGAAAGAAAACCAGAACTGAGAAGATTATATGCTTCTCAAACACCCCAGAAAACAGAAATGCAGAAGGAGTAAATAGATACAAACAGCCACAGAGTGCCAGCAGAAAGATCAGCAAGAAACTTCTTTCTGAAAGTACACAAGGAGAGAAGAGTGAATGCAAGAATCTGGTAAGAGTTAAAAGGCAGATGGTGGGCATTGTGAACAGAACATGATGATACCTGTCTACAAGTGAATGCTTTTTTTGTGGGACTACATTACAACATGGGAGGATTTATGAAAGAGGCAAAGGAGAACAGGTGGATAGAGAGGAGTGAGAGATGCATCAAGGTCAAATCAAGGGCTAGCAATAAGGGGAAACTGACCTCTCTTCTCTCAGAAAAAGAAGAGCCTACAAGGGAGTAGATGAGGAAGAGGGAGGGGAAAGACTAAAAAGGGAAGGAAAGGAAAGAGACCCTACTTTGGAAGTATGAGGGAGTTCTATTAGTGAAATTCCTATATATTAAGGGAGATGAGAACCTTAAACTGAATGAGACCTGGGGGATTTGGTGCCAGAAAAGTTTACTTCTCTTGGGAAGTAGGGAGTGGGAAACTCTGGGAACATCTAGTACCTAGAGGAGTAGAAAAGTACAGATATAAGGATTTCCAGGCAAATGAAGAAAAAAAAGGCAACTAGAGAGGATATAGATCAATGGGGGGAGGGGAAAGAGGGGCACCAAAATGGGACAATGTCCTATCAGACACCTGCAATAATAGACATTGTTCTGAGAGTAAGGAACAATGGAAAAGAGAAATCCATAGGGTAAGCCCTACCAGGCTGTGGAAGAAAGCTCCTAGAGGGCAGAGCTTAGAATAGATAATTTGGAAACTTTGATTGCATGAAAAACACAGTAAAAAGAGAGAAACTAGATCATTACAGGTGTCATGAATTAGAAGATGAGAGTCTAGAGTACACAGAAAGAGAAAATGGATAATGAGAGTGAAAGAAATCCTTTTTGGAAAGGGGTGCAAAAAATGAAATTTAAAAATAAATAATGAACAGGAGAGGAAAAAGGGGAGGAGAGAAATAAAGGATACCTGACTATAAGGGGAAAAGAGGGGGAAGAAATATATAAACATTTAAAATCAGGAGAGAAGAATTAATAAAACACTAAAGAGGAAAGGGCAATGAACATGGAGAGGGAATCAGAGGGAGGGGTCGAGAGCCAGTAGTATCAGGGTCACATTAAAAAAAAAGATGAAATTAAAGTAACTAAAGGAAGATAATATTATATTTATAGTAGATGAAAGGAAAATCTTAACCTAAAAAATAGATAGCTAGAGGAAAATATAAACACAATCCTTATAACTTCAAATATGAATAGATTAGACAAACCAATCAAAAGAAAAGGAATAATCGATTAGATAAGAAAAAAATCCTACAATTTTTTTTGCTTACAAGAAACACATTTAAAAAAGCAAAAACACACACAAAATAAAACTGAGGGGAGGTAGAAAAATTTATTATGAATCAAACTAATTCAAAAAAGCAAGAGTTGCCATAATACTGTCTTATAAAGCAAAAACAAACATTCAAAAAACTATAAAGGGATAAACAAGGAAATTTTATTATGCTGAATGGGACCATACAAAACAAACCAATATTAGTAAAAAATTTATACACTCCAAATACCTTAGCATCCAAATTCATAAAGGAAATATTATCTGAGTATCAAGGAGACAGAGATAGTAACACAACAGTGACAAGAGACTCCAATATCCCTTTCTCAGTTTTGGAGAAGTCTAATAAAAATGTAAACAAAAGGGAAAATATAGAAAATATTTTTTAAAATTCTGGAAAAACTAGAGTTAAAAGACTTTTGGTGTTTCCTAATGTGACAACAAATGAATATACATATTTTTCTGTACCACATAACAAATATTAAAAGGCAGAAACAGTGAATATATCTCTTATAGACCATAATGCAATAAGAACAGAAATTGGTTCAGGGACTACAAACAAAAAATACAGATCCAATTGGAGACAACAATAAAATTTAAATAATTAAGAACAAATCATAGAAACAATCAATATTTATGTAAAAATGATAATTATGAAACAAGATACTAAAATTTCTAGGAGGTAGCTAAAGCAGTCCTCAATGGGTAAATTATATCTTATAACCGTATATTCACAAATAGAGAAAGAGAAGACTAATAAACTGAATATGCATAAAAATTACTGTAAGAAAGGATTAGAAGTTAGGCTTCCACAACAGAACAGGGGGATTCTGAGGACTTCCAAGATCTTGTGGATAATCCCTCAACCAATCAGAAAGTGCCCCAAACATTCTGCAAACAACTAGTTCCTTAAGAAAGAGCCCTGGAGGCTAAACTGATTGCAACCCATCAGGGTCAAAGATGGGTCCTCGACAGGGCAAAGGCTTTTCTCCACTGCACTTGCTTAATAAGCTTATTGAATATTAACTGACACACCCCAAGGGTGGAGATAGCCACCATTTTTGAACATGGGATGCATGAAGTGGGTGGAGTTAACAGAACATGGAGGAACATGAGATGGGCTGTCCAGGAAGAGTGTAACTCAGATGAACTAGACCAATCCTAGCCCTAGTGGATGGAGTATGGATCTTACTAACCATTTAAAAGCTGATTCTACCAGTGAACCCAGCCCACACGTGCCATATTAGAGTGTGTTGTGCCTGCTTCTCTCTTAAGAAGCATAAAAAAGGCATTCCTTCACTCACTTCTGTAGTAGATTTTTGTTTCAGATTTTTCTAACATTAGAAAACCAACCAAAAATTAAAATAAGCACAATAGAGGAAATATTAAAAATTAGAGGGGAATTAGATAATCTGGAAACAAAAAATTGAAATTATAAAACCAAAAGATGTTTTTTTAAAAAGACCAATAAAATGGATAAAATCTTTAGCTAATTTGAATAAAAATAAGAGAACAGAAAAATTGACTCAATAAAATAGCAAATGAGAAATGTGAAATCACAACAAAACCAGAAGAAATAAAAAGAATAATCAGAAATATTATACACAATTATATGCTAACAAAAATAAGAATACAAAAGAAATAAAAGAATCCCTTCATAAAATTTCCAAGTTATCAGAAAACCATATAGAGATCTTAATTATTTCAGAAAAGGAAATGATTTTAGTTATAAAGGAACTGCTGAAAAGGGGGGGAGGGGAGGAGAAACGGGGACTGCTAAACCTGATGGATTCAGAGGACAATTCAATCAATCTTTTAAAGAACAATTAGTACCCAAATTTCAAAATTATTCTCAAAATTTGGAAAATAAAGAACCATACCAAAATCCTTTTATGAGACAAATGTAGCTAATATCTATACCAGAGAAAGATAAAACTCAAAGGAAAGTGAAGATCAATATCATTAATGAATACTGAATCAACAATTTTAAACAAAATCCTATCAAACTATAGCAATTTATCCAAGAAATCATTCATTATGATCAAGATCCCCATAATTAATCATATTTAAAAAAAAAACAAACATTCAAAAGAAAAAAAAAAGTGTGGCCCTGGGTAAGTCACACACAGTTAGTAAGTATCTGAGGCCAGATTTGAATTTACTTCTTCCTGACTCTGCACTCTATTTACTCTATGCATCATCTCACTGCACCAGTGAGAAATCTAATAAAAATAACCACTGACCATGCTCTGAAGGAAAAATGTTTACCATGGGCAAGACAGTACAAGGACTGGAGCACTGAAGTTTGGGAAAAGGTCATTTTTAATGCTGAAACTCACTTTGTTGCTCAGAGCTTTACCAAAATCAATGCTAGAAGTCAAGATGAGACTATAAGATATGACCCCCTTCATCAACTTAATAAGAATTTTCAGCACCTATTAAGTGCCAGGCATTGTCCTAATTAGCAGGGATACAGAGAAGGCAAAAAAAAAAAAGATTCCTCAAGAAGCTCACAATCAAATGGGGGAAATAATGTGGAAACAAATATATACAAACAAGATACATACAGAATAAATTGGAGGTACTCTAAGACAGAAAGCATTAACATTAAGGGGAATTTGAAGAGGCTTTCTTTCAAAAGGTGATATTTTAGCTAAGACTTGAAGGAAGTTGGGACATCCAGCATGTCAGAAATTAAGAAGGTGAGAATTCCAGGCATGAGAGTCAGTCAGTGAAAATGGGGTGGGGGTGGGGAGCAGAGTGTCTTTTGTAAGGAGCAGCAATGAAGTAGCCAGTGTCACTGGGTCATAGGGTATTAGGAAGGGAATAAAGTAAAAGAGTACTGGAAAGGTTGGAAGGTGGTAGGTTATGAAGAACATTAAAAGCTGAACAAAAGATTTTATATTTGATCCTAAAGGATTAAAATAAATAAAATAAAATAAAATAAAATAAACCAAAAATAAATAAAGAGTCATTGACATTTATTGAGAGGAGTGAGGTGACATGTTCAGAACTGAGCTTTAGGAAGATCACTTTGATAGCTGAAAGGGATGAATTGGAGTGGGAAGGTACTTGAAGAAGAGAAATCAAGCAGAAGGTGTATAGTGCAGTTGTAAAACAATCAAGGTATTGCAATGACCAGGTATAAAACAATAATTACACTGTAAAACATCTACCTAAATATGTTTTGGGGATTTGTTATTTCCATTGGGCCTAGAACTTTTATCCCCATTAAGAGAATGATTAACTGTGGTATAGATAGATAAATAGGTAGGTAGGTAGTTAGGTATATATAGACATATTTTAAAATAAGTTTTTATTGTTTTTTTTTTATATCATTATAGTTTTCTGAAGAAGCCCTCCTCCTCACCTTCCCGGAGATCCATTCCACATAAGAAATGGTATTTTTAAAAGACAAAGAAAGAAAGATAAAGATCAAGAAGCATGTACCCAGAGGATCTGGGCAATCTCATCTATCAGCAATATCCTTCAGAGCCTACCTGAATAACCTATAGGGGCTGGTTTCTGAATGAGGAAATAGGAAGTGAAAACTTTAATTCTAACTTAACATTGGTTATTAATATAAGAGAAAAATAATCATTTCTCTTGATGTTATCTATTTTATCTTTTGTAATCATCTCCATTCCTTGCTTGGTTAAGAAGGCATCTGCGACCCAGCGCTATAAGGGGTATATGATTTGCTTCTCCTAATTTTTTAATATCATCTTTAACATTAACATCAACATTGATTTAGAATTCATTTTGGGATATTGTATAAGTGTTGACTTAAGTGTGATTTCTGGAAGACTTCTTTCCAGTTTTCCAGTATTTTTTACAAATCAAATAGTCTAAATTTTTTAACCTAAAAAATTATGCATTCGATTTTATTAAACACTCTGTTATTGTATTCCATTGTTTCTGATTCTCCTTTGTATAGTCTGTTCCAATGATCAATCTCTCTATTTTTTAATCAATACCAAATAGTTTTGATGACTGACAGTTTGTACAATAGTTTGAGGACTAGAATTGCTATTCTCCCTTCATCCCTAGCTCTTTTCATAATTTTCTTCGATACTCTAGATTGTTTTTATTTTTCCAAATGAATTTTGCTATTATTTTATTAAGTTCTATAAAATATCACTTTGACAACTTAATCATATAGCATTAAATATGTAAATTAATTTTGGTAGTATTGTCATTTATATTATAACATGGTGATCCAGCCATGAGTACTGAATAATTTTCCAACTAGTCCATTTTTTAAAAATTTCTTTAAGGAGCACTTTATAATTGAATCTATACAAGTCTTTTGTGTTCTTTGGTAGCTTGACCCTCAGATATTTTATGCATTTTGTAGTTATTTAGAATCAAATTTCCTTATTATTGACTTTTGAATTTTGTTATTATTATATAGAAATGCAGTTGATTCTTGATAGTTTATTTTGTAGCCTGCAACTTTTCTGAAGTTATTATCTTGATTAATATATTTGCTACTGCCCTAAGATTTTTAAAGTATACAATCATATCAGAAAATATGGATACTAATTTATGCCTTTAATTTCTTTCTCATGTCTTATTACTATTGCTATTGTATTTCCAGAATTATAACAGATAATAGTGGTAGGTATCCTGTATGTTACTGGGTAATTTTTACTCCTGTATTTACTGGGAAATGTTCTCATGTAATAACTTATCATGGGGAGGAACCTTGCTCTGCTAGACAAAAGACCAAACTTGTCCAATCTAAGATTTGTTTATTGCTTAAACCAGAGCATGTAGGTCATACAGGACATGCTGACCCTATACACCTTCCAGATCTACCAATCAGCATGACTTGATTTCATATAGAGATTGCTACAAGGAATGTGAGGAATTGCTTTCTTTTATACATCTCAAACAACCTACTGCCTTATCTGGAACTTGCCTATTTGTTTGCTGAAAACATTAAAATGAATATTATCTCTAGGATGCCTATCAATTGGGTAACGGCTGAACAAGTTGTGGTGTATGAATGTAATTGAGTACTATTTGCTATAAGAAATGATGAGCAGGCAGATTTCAGAAAAACCTGGAAAGACTTACACGAAACTCCTGGCTTCTGGCTTCCAGGGAGAAGGTAAAAGAGGCCAACCGTACTGCAGGTTACTAACAGAAAAGATTCTGGAAAGACATGGGAGGAACTGGCAGTCTCCATCATGGCTCTACCCTTCACTTGCTACTCCAAAGACTTCAGCAAGTTTCCCCTTAGTTGGCATCCAGTACTCACTCTCTCTCTTGGTCGAGCTGAGTTATCTTGCTCCCAACAGGAGACCTTCCTCAGTCTGTATTGTGTGGTATATATTCTACTACTTTGTATACTTTCTCTGAGTTCTATTTTGCTACAATTTGGGGGAAAATGGGTTTATTTGCTATGTGTGTTTATTGTAGAACTGGAATTAGGTGGGGAAGTGGTCAAACCACAATAAAGAGCTTGGAATCTCTCCTTGCCCCTCAAATGACAAAGCAATCAGATGTTAGATGGAGCCCAGTTATAACCCCTAGATTAACAATATTTAAAGGACCAGATGATATACTTCTAGCCCAGTACTCCCTCTCTCTAAGGAGAGCAAAGGACTCTGACGAGCTGCTTCCCTTCCCAACAAGAATGAAAACTTCTCTTGGCTAAGTGTGCAGAGAGAAGAGGATAGAAGTGTCTATTCTGATTCCCTTTGAGCCACACAATAGCAGGTCCTGAGCAACACATGGACCTCTCTCTAGGCATTTTGCTACATTAGAATAGTTAACTAAGGAAATAGAAAAGGGGAATAATTAAGTGACTAGGTTAAAAAACAAGAAAAAAAAAGGAACTAATAAACAAAACTAGACAAAGGGTAACAAAAAGGGAGTGGCCCTTCAGAAGGGAAAGAAATGTGGTGGGAATAAGGTTGCTTTAAAATAGATTGAACTAAAATAACTGGAAAAATAATTATGTGTTTATAGTGGAAAAGGTGAAAATATCCCAATTCAGAAAAAAAAACCCAACTTTAGAGATAAATGAAGGAAAATATAAACCCATGTTTTATGACTTTAAATGTGAGCAAAGTAAACATTCAATAAAATGAAAAAAGTGATAGATTAGATTAAAAAAAACTCCACAGTCAGTTGCTTAGAAAAAATCCCATGTTTAAAAAATAAAGATAATAAAAACAATAAGCCACATTTTTTTTACTGTGCATCAAGTGATTTAAAAAAAAATAGGATTGTAATCATTTTATCAGAAAAAAGAAAAACAAACATTCAGAACATAAAAATGAATTATATTATGCTGAAAAGAACCATAGACAACAAACTAGTATCATATCAAACTTATGTAGCCTAAATGTCTTAGAATCTAAATTCATAAAGAAAACATTAACTGAGCTATAAGAATATATAGACAGTAGCACAATAGAGACAGCAGATTGTGAGGTATTACTCAGTTTTGGATAAGTCTAACAGAAAGAGTAACAAAAGAAAAACTATAAAACCAAACAAATTGCTAGAGAAATAGGACCTAAGAGACTTATGACACTTTCTAAATTGAACTGCTAAATAATGCAGCAATTTCTCAGCATAATAGGGAAGTTTTACAAAAGTTGATTATATATTAGGACATAGAAATATCACAAACAAAAGTGAAAAGGCCAAGATAGTTAATGTACCCTTTACAGACCATAATGAGTAATCAGTTCTAGGAGCACCAAAACAAATAAATAAACAAAACAAAAAACACAGACCCAAATGAAGACTTAACAATAAAATCTTAAATAATATATAGGTCAAAAAACAAACATTAGAAACAATTAGTAATTATGCAAAAGAAAATAATGATGAAACAACATACCAAAAATTTCTGGGATACAGATAAAGCAGTCCTCAGTGGAGAAGTCATATCCCTACAGATATATGTTAACAAAATAGAAAAGGAGAAAATCAATGAACTAAATATACATTCTCTAAAAGTATGAAAGCTGCCAAACTTAAAACAAGTCAAAACAGGAGATATTAAAAATTAGACAAGAAATAGATAAACAAATAAAAAGTCTATATAAATGAGAAATTAAAATAAAACCTAGCTCTTTGAAAAGATTAAGAAAATTTATAAATCTTTAGCCAATTTGATTAAAATGAGTAAAATGAGCAAAACCAGGAGAACATTGCACACAGAAACAGCAACCTTGTGCAATGACCAACTTCGATAGACTTGGCTCTTCTCAGCAATAAAATGATCTAAGACAATTCCAAAAGCTTCATGATGGAAAATGCTATTCACATCCAGAGACAGAACTATGAAGTCTGAATGCAGATTGAAGCATACTTTTTCTTTTTTTTTCCTTTCTCATGGTTTTTCCCTTTTGTTCTTCTTTCACAACGTGACTAATGTTTAATATGATTGTACATGTATAGCCTATATCAGATTGCATGCCATTTTGGGGAGGGAGAATGGAGGGAGGAAGAAAAAAAATTGGAACTCAAAATCTTATAAAAGTGAATGTTGAAAACTATCTTTACATGTAATTGGGAAAAAATACTATTAAGTGGGGAAAAAATTTAAAAATACCTCCAGTTTCTTTTGTATTGATTTTTATTGTATTGATTCTACAATGTAATTTATTTTATGCTGTATTAATTTTATAATTAAGTGTACATCTGCCTAAAGCCACCTTGCTATATCCTTGAGTTGAGCTCAGGAATTTAGCTTTCCCTCTAAGTTAGTTTATGGTTCTTTGTCCTTCATTTTTGACAAGGACCATGACATCAGGAAGATGATGCCATGACTTGCAAGCAAATTGGATATAAGTGAGGGAAAGCTGTGCAAGGTCAACAGCCTCACTTTCTCCTCTGGAGCCATCTGGGTCTGGTGGAAAGATATAAATCAGGATGACTAGAGATGGCCCCACAAGTTAGTTTAAAGGTATAATTAAAAGAAAAGTTGTTATCTTGGACACCGGTTATATCTGGGATAATTCCAACCCCTACAGGTGACAATTCCCAAAAGATATGTTGCTTATCCTTGTGCAAGTAGGGGAAATTTTATCTCATCCAAGGAGACAGCAAAATTGGTAGCGCTGATATCCTAGTAAAGATTACAAGAGGCAGATGGGTCCCATAAAACAATTAACATTACTGAATTGTCAGAGAGGGACATGGTTAGCCTCTCCTGAATGCCAGCCCACTTTTTTTTAAGTCTGGCTATTTGTAATGTTCCATGACTAAAAGACTCTCTTCTTTCTTGTGTGTCAATAAAAAGGTTCTTCCTTCTCTCATTGGGGCTGCTGGCTTTACTTTTTAAAAAAAACAAAAACTGGTGGACTGACCTGTTGATATGGGAAATGTGGCTGTGTTTGTAGGCAAAGAAAGATGTAGATAAGATGAGATGGAATATTAAATAATTAGAGAAGTAATGATTGTAAAGAAATCTTTCAGAGGAGTTGATATGAAGGGTTGGTCTTCATGAGGAGAAGGGTCATTTTTTCATCAGGGACTGGATGATATTTTGAGATGCATAGGAGAGATGTTATAGCTTAGAGTGAATAGCCTCCATTTTCTGAATGGTCTCTGTTTTCGAAGTAAAGTATGAATTGAAGGGACAGGATAAAAAATGCTGTGGGAACCTTGGGGAGAAAAAAGAAGACATGGAATAACTGATGGGGTGGGGGGAGGTTGGGGGAAAGAGAATGGATTAGGGAGAAGTAAAAGGATTGCCTTCTAAAATGAAGGCCTAGTTAAATTTAGATAGCATTAATTTGTAGTAGATCTAATTCAGAAAGTTATGTGACTTCACCATCTCCATTCAGCAGCACATGAGTAGGAATGGAGACAGTAAACTAGAATCAGTCTGACAAGATGTGAGAGGCAATAGAACAAGGGGGCAAGGTTTTCTAGAGTAAAGGATAGTTATTGTGAACTCTCGGGGAGGAAGGTGAGTGAAATAAGATCAGGGCTGATGAACTGGGAAAATCCTAAGAGACAAAGAGAAAGTAAGTTATGGTGAGGACAAATAATATAGTTTATTAGAAGTTGGACATAGGGAGAGATGAATGATGTGATGTGATGAATGAATATGCATTTATAAGATTGTCAGAGTTTTTATTCATAGTAGTGCAACATAAATGGATGGTGATGAGATCAAGGGTGTGACTATTCCTGTATGTGGCTGGGGTAGAATGGAAAAATTGGTCATTGAAGTTGAGGAAAATGGGATACTAGGGTGTTTGAGGTTATAGTTTGTGTGTTGAAACCTCTTAGTATGAGAATAGGTGTTTACATTGAGAAAAAGAGTGTTCATGAAGTACAGAGTGACTGAGTGAGGAGAATATATGATGTATGCCAGGAAAGAAATTGATACTGGAACTGGATTGGGTGATATATTTGGATTACAAGAACCTCAAAGAAAGAAAATTTATTGAATGATGTCAACATAGGGACAGCCTGGAAGTGGCAATGGGTCTGAGGTGGGTCTGAGAAAAAGTGCATTCTGTTGTGGAAAGGATGGCCAGAGATGCAGTGCCACCTGGGGGCAGCCAGGTCCCTGAGTGCAATAGTAACTACTTTTCGGGAAAAAGGGGGAAAGAGATGTCTCTCCCCATTCCCCCAGCCCTGCCCCCCCACCACACAAAGGTTTACTCTGCTGTAATATCAAGTGGAAGTCCAGGGAATAATAGAGTAAACCATGAAAAGCTCACTTTCATAGACTGATTCTTTTGACAGTCACTAATTATCCTGGAGTCAACCTCAGTTACTCAAAATAATCAGGGAAGATCCTTGTCCTCTCAGCAAGATGCCAATGGAAATGCTTACATCCTTGAGAAATGCCTTTCAGATGTATCCAGACAAAGGTCCAAGCCCTGTAATCTCATCAAATTGACCTGAACAATTACACACACACACATTTATAAAATACAAGTAAATCTGAATTTAAATTGTAATCTATACCCCCTATAAATTTAAAGCAATCAACCTTAAATGCCAACTATAAAAAACCAAGTTATCCATTTGTAAGAGGTTGGTTTCATATTCCTTAGAGATATATACAAAATATTTGGTTTTCCAGTATTGGTCCAATTTCTCTTATGAAATGGTCAATGGCACAGGATGAGGAGGAGAAATGTACTATGATTTCTGGATTCATTCCATACACCCTACCCATTCCTTCTTGTAAAGGAGCAAAGATCTTCCTCCACTAAGTGCTTCTGAACCTGGAATCTTCCATCAATTGCTAAAACTTCTCCATATATTTGAAGTCCTTAGAAGTATTATTTGTTTTAGCTAATCTATTGTTCCCATATAAACCTAATTAAAGAAGTTCACACCTTGTAGAGATCAAAGAGCTTATGTTCTGTCCTTTCAATGGTGTCCAACCCTTTGTGACCCCATTTGGGGTTTTGTTTTTTGACAAAGATACTGGAGTGATTTGCCATTTCTTTCTCCAGCTTATTTTACAGATAAGGAAATTGAGGCAAACAGGATTTGCCCAAGTAATAAGCAGCTAGTAAGTGTCTGAGGCCAGATTTGAACTCAGGTCTTCCTGACTCCAGACCCAGCCCTACCCACTGGGCCATCAAGGTGCTTATAGGTAAGTCTTATTTACACATTAAAATTTCATCATATGTGACAAGCCTTACACTTGATTCCTGAGGCCTCTCATTGAGTTGAGAAGGCCTCCCCCTCCCCTTCTACTATAAACTATTTTACTATTACTGCAGTGCATAGCTTATCAGGTTATGTGTGCATTCAACTAGCTTCTCCTGGTGGAGTGGTTACTTCATGTCCAGAAGTGGCAGCAGTGTTTGGAGAACAATAGCAGATCTACTTAGTACAAATACAACTAAGTATTGTCTTTCAACAGATGTATTATGCATAATCTGCTTAATTCTTAGCCACATCATGGCTCAGATCTGGCAAGACCAATCGTTTTTGTTTCTGTCTTTGTTCTTTATTAAATAACAAGGAGGCTGCCTCCGGAAGCTATTCTCCCCAAACTAGTAGTCAAAGCAGAAAATATCCCTTTTTCCACCCCAGTCTCAGTTTGTTATTCTATATCTATAGGTTTTCATTGAAATTAACTTTGCATTTACATACTGTAATTTTATAGAAAAATATTTAAGTACTTAATATTTATTCATTTATTTAAAATTTTTAATGTTTATTGCTCTCTTTTTTATGTAAATTTCATTTCTGAATATATCTTTGCCTATATACTGGTCCATTCCTCATGACAAAGAAGTAAAAAAAAAAGAAAGAAAAAAACCAGGTCAACTAAAAATAATCATCATTGAATCTGACAGTATATGCAGCAAAGTATACTCACACATTTATTAATGTAATTTAGTTAGGTTCAACAGGACTCTTACATGTGGCAGAGTAAATAAAGAACAAGTTTTGGAGTCAGGAAGACCTGATTCAGGACCTGCCTCTGACACATACTGGTTCTGTGATTTGGGACAAGTCATTGAAGCACCTAGGTGGCTCAATGGATAGAAAAATGGGCCTGAAGTTAAGAAGACTTGAATTTAGGTATGGTCAAACCCAAAGCAAGTCATTTAACCTCCATTTGCCTTGATTTTCTCAACTGAAAAAAAATGAGGATGATAACAAGAAGTCAAATAACCTCTATTTGCCTCAGTTTTCTCAACTGAAGAAAGTGAGGATAATCACAGTACTGACCTTGCAAGGTTGTTGTAGGGATCAAATTCAATATTTGTAAAGCCCTTAGCACACAGCTTGGTATAGAGCAGATGCTATTTAAATGTATATTTCCTTACTCCCTCCCATTTATCCTCTTAGTGCTCCAGGATTTGATTATGAATTATAGATAAATTGCTGATCTGCATTGGTGGAGGGACATTACATGCTTGGAGTTCTGTATACAGATAAAATCATAGAATAGGACAAAAAATAGAAAGTCTAGTGCATTGGTAGACACTTGAGATGGTGTACTAGTGTACAATGAAAAAGTATACAGTCTCTATCCTCAAGAATCTTACAATCTAATTTGGGCATTTGAGGTATATACACGATGTGTGTAGTAGAGATCAAGTGGAGAGAGATAAAAGATTAGAACTGAAAATATTGCTTTTAGCTGGGCCCTTGCTGCTATTTAACAGTCTTTACATTCTACTATTTTTTACTTCCTATCTTATTCTACACAATGATTGTTCCAAACTTTTCCACACAACCCACCAATACATACACTTATAGCAGCTGATTTAGCATAATACTTCACTGAAAAGTTGGTCATCATCCGGTATAAATACTCTCAACTCCTCTCCTTTGTTACTCAAAACTCCTCTGCATTAACATAGCCTCTTCTCCTTTTTCTTGTCATGGAAGATACATTAACCATCCTCTTCACTTAAACTATTTCTTCTTTCAGTGTCCTTATCCTAATTTCTCTAATCTCTTCTAGGACCTTCTGAATCCAGGAGAGTTGATCAAATAATGCCCTCTAGAGAGAAGAATCACAGCAAAAGTGTGAATATAACAAATTTTGTCCCCAGGGTTCCTGTTCTAGGCCCTTCATTCCTCCTCAGTAGTAGTCCTGCCAGCTGCCCTCTCTTAGATGGTCAGAACCCCTCTTCTCAAAACTTGCTCTCAGACAAAGATTTGAGTCACATACATCTTCCTCAGAGTTTTAATTAGTATGTTTTTTCTCCCAGAGATGGGAGAAGTCTTGTATCTGTTTGTAGAATCAGATATTCCCTGTGAAAGGAATTTTGGACATTAGTAAGCAAGTAGAAAAGTATTTTGTGCCCCATCAAGGCCCTGAAATCATACTATATTGGATATTACTGTCATGACTTAGCCTTGCCAAGGCTCTGGGTTGAAAATATCAAGGATGGGAAAGAAAAGTTAAGAGGAATAAAATTGGATTGCTGACCAAGGGCAAGTTGAGGGTTTTCATTAAAATTCATTCCATACAGTGAAGGGGTGAATCATGGTATGAAATACTGAAAAAAAAAAAAAAAAAAGGTCAGATCCAGAGCATCAACCAGGGATTTCATTGGGACCAGGACAAATTCTTATGATCATGCAAGTAGCAGAATTATATTCTGGTTGCTCAACAATTGCTGCAGTCCATCTAATTTCAAGCTCACCTGTTCACTCAAAGCAAGGGCTACATCAGCTGACAGTGAAATCAGTCAATTTTATAACACCAGTCTTGGCTACTGTGACAGTAGGTCAGTTGCTTTATTTCTATAATGCCCAATAATTGACTAAGACATACAAAAATACTACTGTGACACTTCTAATCTTAATTTAAGTCTGGAGAGGAGGATTTTCCTATTTGTGGCATTTAATGGTACATTGTAAGCATCATTTTAAAGTACAAGAAGCACTAGTATATCCCATTTTCTTCATTTATCATATTGAAAAAGTAAAGGCTTCTTGCAGAAATGATTAGAATACTACCTTATTTCCATTGCTGATATGGAAATGTAAGTTAGAGAAATAGTGCTCCAATCAAATGGAAAGTGTTACTGGTTTCTAATAAGGAGAGAAGCCTAAAAATACTATCTAAAAATAGAGAAAATTTAGGTGGCGTTTCATTTGAAACCTTTATAAAGCCTTACCATGATGTCTCATCGTGGTATGAAAGTGACTCTTGGGTTCTCAGGACCTATGCCAGCAGAAACTTCAAGTACAGGCTCTGCAACACATCAATTTAGCTTTCCAAAAACAAGAGTAACTAAGCATGGAGAAACTCATCCTTGATGATGAATTCTTTAGCCATGCCAACCTATAAAACAAAGAAAATACAAAATAACATCCTTATTGCTTTTGTAGTGATGGTGACAGGTAAGAAAGCAATCAGTGTTAAAAGGAGCAGAAAAAAGTATTTTTGGTCATGCATATAAGATATTACTGCTGTCAAAGATAAATATTTTGCTGCCTTAAAAGAACAGAAAAAATAATTTACATCTAATAAAAAATGCTAAAATATGTGTGTGAAGAAGCAGGTTTTGGATAGGGCTTGAGCCCTATTGGACAGCAAATGAAGAGTAAAATAAATATAATGATGTAAATAACATTGTGAAAAATAAGTTGATACTTCCTTTGTATGTAAACAGTTTGATGTTTTAAAGGTGAAGAGGGAGACATTTTATTTAATAAATTTAGAAAATATGAGTACAAAGAAATTTCAAGGACATAAAATGAGATGGTGAATTGTGTTCAGGACTTAGAGCAATAGCAATATAGTCTCTTATCCCATTTACATAGAATTGTTTTGAGATTTGCTTGGGTAAAATTTAAAAAGGGAAAGCTTATAACAATTTGGTAAGTGAGATATGATTAAATAAGCTCTGTTGATTTCTTAATGGGAATTTAATTAGTTGTTATCTTCTAAGTGGAAGGTGAATCACTGAGTGCTAAGAGATTCTGATAGAAGCCATTGAAATATATGAGATAGGACACTGCCACTACTCTAGTGCTGGCCCTTATCATCTCATGGATGAACTATTACAAAAGCTTGCTGGTGGGTCTACCTACCTTGTCTTTTCCCACTCTGGTAGATTCTTCATTCAACCATTAGTGTGATTTTCCTAAAGCACAATTTGATCACTTCACTCCCCTCAACCTCTACCCCTACCTCATATCTATACACATACTCAACAAATTCCAACAGCTCCCTGTTATCTCCAGGATCACCTACATATAATGAGGGTGGGCCCCATGTGTGGTGAGGGCTGTCCTCCCACCTCTAGAATAGGGTAATTCAAAAGGAGGCAGAATAAACATCTCTAACCTTTTGTCCCCTCACCCTTTGTTGAAAAATATTTTATTACTTATTAGTATTGTTTGAACACAGTTTTATGTGACAAGAAAATTGTCTAACCCAAAGTTTATGGTAGAGGTCAACTAACCACAGAAATGCTCAGGAAGCCAGATGGCTGCAGGGAATGCTTAGATCCCATTCAGGTCTTGTTTTGGGTGCATCCAAAGTTTGTGTTTTGGTTTCCTGGAATTTGACTGTTTATATCTACCTGCTGTTACAGACCTCAAACTATCCTGCTGCCATGTATGGCCAATCAGGCAAATTTCCTTACACCATTGTTTGAACTCTTTATAATGTAACCCCACAAAGACTCAAAGGGAGAGCCACACATTTTTTCTAGGCAGGATCCAAACAACAGGGGATCAAATCAGATGTGTTAAGAACCTAGTGAGTCCCCTGGGGTTCAGGTCAAAGATAGTAATGGCCCTAGAGTAGGAGGATTAAGACTGAGGACTCTGGGACTCCAGAAAATTAAGAGACTGTGTTTGATTTTAGCCCAGGGGCTCAGGTGGGTTAGAATTTGCTAAACTGTCCTGATCCATAAATTTGTAATTCCCTTGAACTAATCACCAGAGGAATCTGAGGACAGCACTGCAATCAGTTAAAATTTGACCTTTGTCAGAGCTTTCTCTCTTTTGATTTCTTTTCCTGTATTTCTCCCCTCAACTCTCCCATGATAGCTAGTTCATAAACTAACAAGTAGCTGCCCCCACGCCATAGTGAAAAGTGCGTTTTGATCCAGAACTCTCAAGCAAGAGGCACCAGGTGAACCTTATGACCATCTAGGAAGGGACCCCTCTATAAGATATGTATATCTTGTCTTGTCTGAACACTCATTTACTTGATTGAGCAACCTTGATGAACCAGTCAAACCAGTCTCTCAACATTAATCCTATATTAACTTACTTATGACAACCCCAGGTTAGTGAGGGAAACTCAAATTTGGTAGTGAGGTGGGCTTTGACTGGGACTTCCACTTCTGAAGTTCTCTAGTGGCACAAAGTTGTACTTACCTTGAAGATTTTTAAAAGGGAGCATCCAGTCCCCCATAAAGACTGCTGTACACCAATTGCAGAAAAGTTGCTTAGAAGAATAATGAAATCTTATACCTAAACAGCTCTCTTAGCTATCTGTAAAATTAAGCAGAGACTTACTCTTACAGGTCTTTTGATTAGACTTTCATTGGGAGATAAGGAAGAAAACTGCCAAATACTTTCTTTCTCTCTGTCTTCACAACCCTGGCTACCTTAGAGATCATAGAGATAATGACAGACAAGAAAGAAAAGAAATCTGTTTCCTAGTTTGTAGAAATGAATGGCATTATAAACTATTAGAGACTAAATTTGTGGTTCAAATGTAATATCTTTACTGTAAATTTCCAAATTATGGTTTACAGGAGTTTTTTTTTTTAACCGCTAGAAAATATTGATAGATTTTGGGGAAGTTTGCAACTAGTATTAAGATTAAGATTACGTGGAAGGCACATGTCTCTATTACTCTCTCTCCTTCTTGGAGGTGATAGATGCATTGTTTTATTAGAAGGGTGATATAGAGACCAGAGATAAACATATCTGAAGCTAGTTTGAAATAATTCAATTGCCTTTCATTGTTTAGATAAATTAATAGCAAAGTCATCTAAATTGAAAGAGACTATGCAGTTGAAGAAGTGAAAGTTTAACAATTAATTAGTATTACATAAGGAAATCTGTACAGGAGAAATTTGGTGGAGTGTGAGACTAGAATATGATTGGAAAAAAAAGAGAGATGAGATAGACTTTAAAAAAAGTAATGAAGATAAAGCGAATGTTGAATCAGAGTGTAACAAGAAAGATGCAGTTTTGAAGTTTGTAGGGCTTTAAAGTCTACTGGAAGAAAAAAAATTCAAGGGAAAAAGTTTGGGCATGTAGAAGTAAGAGAATGGGTAGAACATTAAAGAAAGGTGGAATCCTCTTGCACTGACCTTGGGAACAGAGATTAACTTGAAGTAAAGGTTTGGAGTTTGGGGGGAAAAACAGTTTGAGAAGGTTTCTTTCTTTTTTTGATATCACTGAGATAAAAAGAACATGAAAAACTTTTTGGAGAACACCAGTTGGCAATTTCAGATAGACAATATTCTATCAAGTTACAACCTTTACCAAATAGAAGCTATAGTAATAAATTTTCAGCAAGGAATCACTTGAATACAGCATACTGAAATTTTGTCTTTGAAGGACAATGGGAAGGGATGTCCCAATATTTAGAGCCTCATGAGTTCCGAAAGAAGGGGATGACAATGTGAGACTGCCACCATAAATCTTGGAAAGTGAGCTAACTGAAAGCAATGAATTTTATAATTTGAGGTCCTACAGACAATGGTCCTTGGGAAAATTGAGGTTTTGAATGTTAGCATTTGTGATTGTAAATCCAGATTTGATTGGGTTGAAGTTTGTCCTGAAACTAAATTATAATATGGTCTCATTTAAAGTGAGATGTGTTCTCCAATAGGATAGTTGTGGTAGATGAGAACTTAACGTAAAATACATTTGATATTTGCCATTAAGGTGATATGCTTGGAAACTGCATGAATCAGGAAAACTTGAGTTCAGATGCAGTCTCAGACACTATCTGTTTGCCTCACTTTCCTCCTTTATAAAATGAGGTTAATAATAGATCTACCTCCTAGGGGGGTTTGAGTATCAAAGTGCTTAGCACAGTGCCTGGCACATGGTAAATGCTATATAAAAATTAGCTATTATTATGAAGTATAATTATTCTATACTGATTTTGAATGTTATTGGTATGGGGTGACTAACTGATAGATAAATGAGGTGAATTTTTAATGTTATATGGTTCAAAAATGCGTTGAATTGATGTAATTTTACTGGCAAAAAGTTTTGTTTTATGCTTTAAAAATCCATAATATTGTACATGTAATTGATAGCTTCTAATTTTTCTTGTATTGTGATTTTGGGGAAATTATTGGATAAGAAATGCTATTAAACTGAAAAATGATACCCAGAGGATAATGGAATTACATAATTGGAAAATTAACTTCTATTTTAATCTGGTTGCTGTTAGAATATGAATTGAGCTATTAAAGAATGTGGTCACAATGTTTTAAAACTATTAAATATTTAATTGGCACATTTTGCTTTAAAATGAAAAATAATAATTACTTAGTGTTGGGGGGGAGGGGAAGCAACACAGACCAGGTAAATTGCCCTTATCTATGTGGTACCTTAGAATCTTGTATTTGGGCAAGGTCATGAGATCTGACTTAGTTTACCCATAGAGTCTGTTTAACAAGGTTTGTCTTCTTAAGCAATGTATGACATTATGACTCTGCATAGATAAACTTGTTCAACTTTTATGAAAATTTGTGGTCATATGCATTTTTCTCAGCTGTTGCTTTCAATGCCTGAGAAATCCCCTGTATTATACAGAAGGTTATCATTTGACCCCTACCCCTCTTTAAAGGAATTCTATCAAGCTCTTGAGAAGATAGGTAATTAGGAGGATATCTCCATTGAGTTGAATTATTTTAATGAACTTCCTTTGAGACTTTAACCCATCTCTCTGCTTACAAGAATGTTGGGCTTCAATAAGTCCCAAAGAAGGGAATTGTGGGGAAATATTTTATTATTTATTAATATTGTTTGAACCTAGCTTTATATGGCTAGAAAATTATCTAACCCAAAGCTTATGATAAAGGTCAAACTGACCTCAGAGATTCTCAGGAAGCCAGATGGCTGCGGAAATGCTTACATCCCACCCAGTCTTGTTTTGGGTCTACACAAAGCTTGTGTTTTGGGTTTCCCAAATTTGAATGTTTATACTTACCTACTGATACATACCCCAAACTGCCCTACTGCCTACCTGCAATTAATCAGGTAAATGCCCTTATCCCCTTGTCTGAACTCTATATAATGTAGCCTCACAAAGACTCAAAGAAGGAGCCACACCTTTTTCTGGCTTTCTCCTTTGCTGAATGACTTCATAAAATTCTTCCTAAAACTATTTCAGGTTTTGGGATTTGTTTTCTTCTCACAATTATGAACTCCTTCTCCAAGGAAGACTTTAATTCCTGCCAAAGAAGCCAGAAATATACGTAGTGACAGGAAACTCAATGAATGGTGAAGAAGTCTATAGTTCTCCTGCTTTCACCAACTCCACCTCATGCAGGGCAGGGCATTCATCTCCACTAGTAAGGAAAGAGTCCCATACTAATGGGTTTGGGGACAGGGGTTGCATATAAAATGCTTTGTTTGACGTTCGAAGCCCTTCACAATCCAGCCCCTTCCTACCTGTCCAGTCTTCCTACACCTTGCTCTCTAACATGTATTCTTTGATCCAGTGACTCTGGCCTTCTGGCTGTTCCATGAATAAGACATTCCATCCCTTGGTTCTGGGCATTTTCTCTAGCTGTTTTGCATGCCTGGTATGGTCTCCCTCCTCAACTCTGCCTGCTGATTTTCCTAGTTTCATGTTCTTTTTATCTCAGTAATATCAAAAAAAGAAAGAAACCTTCTCAAACCTTTTTTCCCCCCAAAACTCCAAACCTTTACTTCAAGTTAATCTCTGTTCCCAAGGTCAGTGCAAGAGGATTCCACCTTTCTTTAATGTTCTACCCATTCTCTTACCTCTACATGCCCAAACTTTTTCCCTTGAATTTTTTTTCTTCCAGTAGACTTTAAAGCCCTACAAACTTCCCACAAACATGAAAAACTTTTTGGAGAACGCCAGTTGGCAATTTCAGATAGACAATATTCTATCAAGTTACAACCTTTACCAAATAGAAGCTATAGTAATAAATTTTCAGCAAGGAATCACTTGAATACAGCATACTGAAATTTTGTCTTTGAAGGACAATGGGAAGGGATTTCCCAATATTTAGAGCCTCATGAGTTCCAAAAGAAGGGGATGACAATGTGAGACTGCCACCATAAATCTTGGAAAGTGAGCTAACTGAAAGCAATGAATTTAGATTTAAGTGTGAATATTATAATGTATTTTATTACTTATCATGAATATCTATGAATATATGAATCTGTATTATTTATTTTTGCTTTGGTGCTAATTAAATGTGTATGTTTAAGATCTAAAAGTATCTTTATTATTATTGGTGGGTGGTTTATGTAAATCAAAACACATCAGTGAGGGGCTCAGGAACTAAAATGATGCGTAGCATTTCCTCTAACAATGTTATTCCTAAGACCCAAGAGAATGAGTGTCACCATGTGGTGGTGGTCTATCATGGGAAATCTACACCTACCAGTGTAAGAGCAGATTGAAATCAACAAGCTAATGCAGAGACGGAGTAGGTGTTCACATATCCATGTGAGAAATGTGAGGTGCTACATAGTGAATTATGACCCCATATGTACTTGGCCATTACAGTGCTGTTTAAGAATCATACAGTTTTTAGGTCATCTATAATCTTTGTTGGTACATTAAATATACAACTTCATCCAGTGACCAGTTAGTGGACATGTTCCTGGAAGAACTGAACCATATCTATTTTGGAATTCTTGATATAAATGAAACCATAAGGAAGAAAGGAATTACAACTAAAGCAAAAAATGGCTCACAGGTGTGAGAGGCAAAGAATTTCTTTGAGCTTATCATGTGCCCGTAAGCAATAAACAATATGATTTCATGTTTAGAAGGGCTGCTGATAAAAGTACTTGTAAAAAGACCACCAGCATGAACAAATTGGTTACCAAGGACAAAGAAGCAGAATAAGTCTTGGAGAACTTGATGAGACCTCTAAATTTAATCAGAAAGGTAGTTTTGCATAGTGTGAAAAAATGATTTTTAATCATTGTCTTGGAGATTCAGAACTTCGCCTAGTCCCCTTCTTCCAAAGTTCAGCTTTTCTTCAGAAGGATATTACCGATGATGAGATTGCATTGACTCTCCTTATCCTGGTCAAACCCCTTGCCAGTAATTTAATCTAAGGTAGGGAAGATTTGGTGGTGACAGATTCTTTTGTCTAGATAGCCCAAATCCTGGGGGTGGTCTCATATGGTCCAGAGATGAAATGATGATAAAATGATAACTATGCACCCTCAAAAGGAACCCAGTTCCAGACTGTCTCCTATGCATGTGTGTCTCCATCTTTGAGAGAAATAAAACGACGAACACAACCTAATCATGTTTGTCTTTCTTAGACCTAACTCTGAGGTTGACAATAGTAATTAAAGAGGTGGCCTAGGAGACCTGAAGACCCAAGCTCAAATCCAAACTGCCAAATACTATCTGTATGCCCGAGGCAAGTCATTATTCTTTTGTGCTTCCAAGAAAAGAGAAAGTGCTGTTCTGCACTGGGAAATGAAGTCCTCATTAGGAAATCCTTTACCAGAGAACTCACAGACCCAGTGAAAAACAAAAACAGAAACATTTTCATACTTGGTCACTGCAATGTAAGGGTGGGAGTAGGTCAGAATAGTAAAAAAAAAAAAAAAAATCGGAAAATATGGATCTGGGGGAAGGCCAGAAGTAAAAGGCTAAGAATTAAATGGAAGCCTCATACTTTCATATCATGAATACTTTCTTTAAGAGAAGGATTGACATTGATTCTCTGGCTCCACTGCCTGCAGGCTAGGTGTAAAACACATTTTACCCTTTCCTTAGGGTTCTCTCTCCTACCCTGAGGGAGCAGAGTGATCCTTTAAAGTTTAGCTCAGGTGCTATACAGTTTTAGTCCCATCAAATCCCAAATCTAAAGCAGTGCCCCACCCCCATGCCCACCCTGCATTCCTCCCCTATTTACCTTCTGGTGTCCTGCTCCTCAGGGAATCCCTGCTGGGCTGGTTGGAACATCTGGCCAGTAATCTTGGGCTTCTAGATCTCCACAGCTCAAGCTCCCAAGATCAGAGACTCTACTCCCTGCACCAAGAATTGAAAATGACAAAAAAAAAGTACCTCAAGCCCCACATGACCTGGAAGGAGGGGAAGAGTACCCTCAGCTCTTTTCCCATCATTGGATGATCCCTTAGCCCTTGGATGCTGCTGTGTGTCAGTGAGTTGACTATGCCTTAATCATGTAGATTTAAAGATGTAGGCAATTCTAGCTACATAGTAAATGGAAAGAGATCACTTCCAATTGCTTGATAGGTTAATGCAAAATGTCCATGTACCAGTTGACCTGGCTCCCAAAAGTAGGTTCCTGAGGGGCACCAACCTCCATCTTAGATTATCTGAGTAGGTACCTATTTCAGTAGATACTGGACATAGCAAGCACCAGATAATGTCAGCAAAAAATTGAATTGGTTGTATTTTTATCAAACAGGAAAAGATTCTGTTGATACGGAAATTATCCTCAAATCTGATATCTGTATATAGTCTGATCATTGACTTATCAGACAAAAAAATCAGAAGTCATAAAAAACTAGAACAATTATGATAAAGTAGTATGACCTGCAATTAAAACAACTCAATCTTGAACTATCTAAATAATAAATATAAGGAATATTAAATATAAATCTAATATATAGTGAAAAATGAATAATGGACAAAAGAAATTATGTTGACACCTACATATTGATATCAATAAGTTTAAAGACATTTTTAATTGAAAAAATTTTTAAATAACAAGTTCTGCTCAGATCCTGTCTCTAAAAATGTTCTCCATTATACCATAACATCCTTCTCATCCTGAAAGTTCACTGATTCCCTGTGACTTCTACCTCTCATTGGTCAGTACCTCCCAGAACATCCATGTAAAGCAATGTACCTGGTGGTTCAGTGGACAGAGCACCTGGAGTTAGGAAGACCTGAGTTTAAATCTGGTCTCAGATTCTTACTATCTGTGTGACCCTGGGCAAGTCACTTAACCCTGTTTCCCTAAGTTTTCTCATCTGTAAAATGAACCGAAGAAGAAAATGGCAAACCACTCCAGTATTTTTGCCAAGAAAACCCCGAATGGGATGACAAAGAATCTGACATGAGTGAAACAACTGAACAGTAAAAACTCATGCCCAACATTTTAACTCCTTCATTCCTTTTTAGGCACTACTTCCTACTATACTGACTTTTCCCACCATGTAGCAGCAGCCTTCTCATCCTTGAAGTTCACTTTTCTACTGAGGCCTTCTCACTGAAGTATACTCATTCCTTCTCATTTTTGGAATTTCGCTTCACCCAAGTAGTCCCTTCCTCTCACTGGTAGTTCTTCCTAGTACTTCCATATTAAATAAAGTGCCCAGTCCAACAATATTTTCTCCTCTAGGCCACTCTGGATTCTGTCCCTGACTACGAACTTTTTTCAACCTGCCATATAGCCTCCTTACCCTTGAGAGAATTGTAAGAATTGTTTGAATGAAAATGTCTCCATCTTGTAAAACTGACTTCATTTTGAGACTTGTTTCATTCTCCTGTAAATTTCATCTGCAGGCTGATTAGATGTGAAACAGGATGTTAGTCAATCCCCATAAAAGAGGCTTGTCCTGATGAGGTTTAAGGGGTCAAGGGTGATGGGACCCCAATATCACAACACGCGGATCCTGCCCAAAAGAATTTGACACAAGCCTTCTTTCAGTCAAAGACAAGGTTTATTAGAACATCTATCATGTTGGGCAGATTCTTAAGGAGTCTGAACATTAGTGAGCTATTGGCTAGATTGCAAGAATCTAAGCATCTTAATGGAGACAAGATGGACCTTATATACAGAAAGACTTTGGGAGGAATCTAGGAGTGGTTGGGGGGGACGACTCTGAGGTCATACTATGCCAGGGACCTGGACCAACAAGGCCAAGGGAGAATGGAGCCTAGATAGGATTAAGGGTGGGAAGTGGCCATAGAGAGGTAAGACAATGGAGGACTGGGCTAGGTTAAGGGTAACACAACTGGGAGATTGGGTGTAGCCACAATGAAAGATCAGTTGATAGGATTATAGCCTCAGGCAAATGTCAGAGATTGGGTCATGCGGGAAGTCCTGGGTTTTTCCTTTTTGGGGTCTAGCTCCCATCCTCATCAGTCCCACTTCAGGTGACCAAAGGAAAACACTCTGGGAAAACATGAGAGGAGTTGGTGGTGTCTATCATGTCCTTATTCCCAACTAGCTACACTAGAGATTTTCTGGAGTTTTCCTCTTGGGTGAGCTCTAGGATATCTTGGTTGAGCTGAGTTATCTTACTTCCAGTGGGAGAGCTCCTTCCCTCTGTATTGTCTGGTCTATATTGTCTATGCATACCTTCTCTGCTTTCTGTTTTGTTATGATTTGGATAAATGGATTTCTTTGCTATTCTCTGTGTTCATTGTGGAACTGATATTTAGTAGGGAAAGAGTCAAGCTTGGAATTCTCTTCCTTCCCTGACAAAACAATCAGAAGTTAGATTGAACCCCTAGATCATGTCCCCATGACTATTTAAGGGAGTAGATAGATATACTTCTAGTCTGATAACCTCTCTCTCTGAGGAAAGCAGAAAGGCCTCAGGACCCAAATTTTTGCTTTCCCTCCTGGAAAGAATGAAAGTCTTCCTTGAAGAAGGAAGGGAGAAGAAGTTAGAGATGTCTATTCTGCCTCCCTTTGAGACACACAATGACAACCTCTTCCTCACACATGGGGGCCCACTCTTGCTACACCATATTTTCACCACCTATGTAAATCATAATTGAATTCCTATAAATTGAATGTTTTGAGGCAAGACATATCAATTTTTGGGACACGGGGGAAAACTACAGAGTAGGAAATCTGCTCATAGTTTGCAGAATACTCCGAGGGACATCATTACTAAATTTGTATTCACTGTCTTTATATACAATCTAGTCAGTAAACTACATTTTTATATTTTCTCTCAGCAAAATAGTGAAACTAACTTCTAGCTTATGAAAGCATTTGTGTACTACAACTTATTCAGTGGCAAGAAATCACTCAAATATTTTCAAATGTAATATATAACTCTAAATGGGATTGATTATTCAGAATTCTGTTATAAAAAATTATATTCAATGAGTTCAGATTTGTTTTCCTTCAGCTTCTTTTTGGTCTGCATCTTCTTATTACTATGACTGACTCAAAGACCAAAAGATATATTTTTCTTTTTTTTTAAATTAGTTTTAATGACTTCCTTAATAGCTTAAACAAACTAACAAACAAAAGCTAAAATGTGCTCAATATTATCTACCCTGAGGCACAAATCAACCAAGTAGAACTTAACACAACTTACATGGTCATTGCTGAATGTAAAATTAGCTCTTCATGCATAATGTTTTTTAAATGCCCATTTCTTCTTTTCAATGAGTATTTATATTTGTTAAGTTTCTATATTTTCTTCTACTAATTAAATCTAATTATAATTAGTTTACTTCCATATTTTACTTTAATCATTACCCTCTAATAATTCATTCCTTGTGTTTATAGCGAGAGGTTCTTAATTAGATTTATTTAAATTCTCTGCATTGTTTTGAAGTTGCTCGTGGTGTATAATTTGGATTTTCTCTTTTTTTAGGGGGAAGAGTGGCTCTTTTCTTTAAGAGGAAAAGGGAAGGAAACAGGGAGGAAAATGGGGAAAAGAAAAGGAAAATATAACATCATTACTATCTTGGCTTCTAACAGAATTATTTTTAGTCTAGTACATCTTCATAGAGGCAACACAGAATAACAAAAAGAGAGCCTGCTTTGGAGCCAAGATAACCTGAGTTGAAGTCTTGCTTATGACACTGGCAATGAGAACCTGGATAAGTTACATAACCTGAGAATTTTCTTACCAGGAAGTATCCTATAACATTGAAATCTCAGGTTTAGTACCTATCCTCTATATCTAAATGAATCTTTCTTTTCCTGGAGATGACAGTATGAATATAGATTTGGACACATTGAGAAAATGCAGCTCCTTTTCATGTCTGTATGAAAAATATAATTATCAAAAAAGGAAATTTTAACAGTAATCTCTTTTGCCAATGGAAATTACTGCAGATGTATAGAAGCAATGTTAGGTGTACTTTTTTAAAAGTTTATTGGGAGGCACAGAGCATTGCTCAAAATGGATTTTTAAAAGAATACAAATAATAATGAATTTATTTTAATTGAAGCAATTAAGCAAATGTAGGAGAAAAAAACAAAATAGTGGTGAAGGAAAGTAGTTTAAGGGTGGCATTTTCTGATTTCTTTGAATCTATATTTATTTGTATATCATCCAGTAATTTCTAGCTAGGAAGTGAGTGGTTTCGGCAGATGAACAGCTCATTGACTCATAGATTGTTTTTCTTTTATTAAAATCTTTATTTTTCTATTACCTATATTTTCCAATATATTCTTTTCATCTCCCCCTCCCAGAGAGCCATCCTTTATAACAAAGAAAAAAAAAACAAGAAAAAAAATCTTTTAACAAAACTAAACAACACATTGACCAAATTTGGCAATACATGCAGTGTTCCATAACCATGGTCACTGAAGGAAGAAAGGGAGATACATTCTCATAACTCCTTTGGGATGTAGTTTTCCCTATTTATTTGGTTGTTGTTGTGGTTATTCTTTTCATTTACATTGTTATTGTCATTACATTTGCTATATTCCTGGTTCTGCTTACTTAACTTTGCATCAGTTCATGTGTCTTCCCATGCTTCTCTATTCGTGATACTCATTGCTTACTTTAGCACAATAATATTCTATTACATTTATGTACCATAAGTTGTTTAGCCATTCCCTGATTCATGGGCATTTACTTTGTTCCTAGTTCTTTGTTATTATAAAAGATGTTGCTATAAATATTTTGGTATAAATATATGTATATGTAAACAGCTCATGCCATATACATATACATACATATATATATATAATTTATATATATACGTGAAGCCTTTCTATCATTGAACTATATGGGCCGCACGCAGACCCTCTGCCAGTCCTGCGCCAGTACCCACTTCTCTTAAAAGAAGTACACTACCAGAGTCTTACCCACGCCTGGGTCTTTGGTTCTGAGCCGGATCACCACACAGAGAAGAGCCATCGGGAGGCACCAACACCAGAGCTTTATTCAGAGGCCAACACAGCAAACCATCATAGCAAGCCCAAGCAGCAAGGCCAGAGCAACAGGGCAGGAGCCAGGGGAGCGCGCACATGTGTGATCTGACCACGCTTGTTCCTAAGTACCTACTTAGCCCCTCCTCCCCAGCCCGCTACTAGCCAATGATTGTAGGGTCAGATACCGGAAGGGGCTGTCTGAGTTTAGCACACCAAGGGGGAGGGAGTGACGTAGGAGGCTAGGATTGGATACAGGAAGGAGGCATCTGGGATTGACGCATAGACAAGAGTACGTGACCTAGGAAGTCAGACTCAGGAGGGGACTGGGTCAGTGCTGCACAAAGGGACCCAGAGGTCAGGAAGGTCACAAGAGGCATCTGGGGATGACGTTGCATATAGGGAGGGGACTAAGCAGAGGGAACTCAGTCCTCTGCCATCCCACTCCCACGTGGCACCGCCCCTTGCCCCAGGAGCTCAGGCTCGGCTACTTCCTTGCACCCAGCTTATCTCATAGCACTGCCCAATTGCCTCATGGCTTCTCCGTATCCAGCCCATCCCAGTACACACAACTCTGCCTACCACAGTCCCTGCCTCGACTTCCAAAATACCCAGATCTTACCTTACCCTTGCCACAGCACCCAATCTGGTAGCTGTCAACATCAGACAGTCCCTCACATTGAACTCCTTTAAATATATGTCTATCAGTTGAATCTCTGTGTCAAAGGGTATGGACATTTTCATTATTTTCTTATATAATTCCCAAGTGAAAGTCAGCATGGTTTAATGAACAGATAGTGAGTGGTTTCAATACTAGAAGTTAAAGTCCCACCTTTAATACTCTGGACAAGTCACTTAACCTCAGAGTATTCTAGGAATTTGCAGAAAAGGTACTAACCTGCATTGATGAAGGGGGTTCCTTCATCTGGGACTTTTCTATATCAATAATCATAGGTCCAGTTCTTATTTCTTTCTAATTCCATAATACATTTCAGTGTAGTCAAACCTATCCGCAGCTCCACCAATAGTGAAACCTATTCATAGAAATCCTTTATTAGTATGTCTATCTTTTTATAACATGTTCAATATTGATAATTCTCATCTTTTGTCATCTTTGCCAATTTATAGGGTGTGAGTTTTTAAATTATATTTCTATTACTAGTGATTTTGAGCATTTTTTCTTTTGGTCATTAGTAGTTTCCAATTCTCTTTTTTGAGAATTTTGTTCATATAGTTCAACCATTTATCCAATAGGGAATGAATCTTTTGTGTTTTGTATTTGCATGAGTTGCATATTATCTTGGATATTGGACCCTTATGAGGGACATTTATGTAATGATTTTTCCCAATCATCTGCTTCCTTTATATTAGTTGTATTAATGTTGTTTGTGCAAAATCTTTAAATATCATTTAACCAAAATTATTATTTTATCTTTTGTGATTAGCTTCATTCCATGTTTGGATAAAAATTCTCCCCTTATAAACATAACTATGAAAGGTAACTAATCTTAATTTCTTTTAAAATATTTTAGGTATAACCTTTAATCCTTAGTCTCACATATATTTTTGGGGAAATGTGGCATATAAAGTAAGATGTTGGACTAAACTGACTTTTTACTAAACTGCTTTTTGTTTTTCCCAATAATTCTTTTCAAAGATGGAGGTTCCCCCCCCCAAATAATGAATGTTCTTAGACTAACTAATTTATTGAATTCAATTGTTTGTTTCTCCATTATCTGGTATGTTCTACTAAACTATTTTTCTATTTTTAGCCAGTATCAGACAGTTATGATGATTACTGATTTATAGCACAATTTGAGATTTGAAAGTGCTTTTATTCCCATTACTCCTTTTTGTTTCATTTCCTCCTTAAGATTCTAGACCTTTTGTTCCTCCAAATGAATATAATTATTTTGTCTAGCTCTCTCCCTTGGTAGTTTTACTGTTATTGCATTAAATATGCATATTAATTTATGCAGTATTACATTTTTATTATATTAGCACAGCAAAACATGAACACTGAATATCTTTCCACTTATTTAACTCATTCGACACATCTTTAAAGAGAGTTTTATAATTGTATCTATTTAACCATGAATGTGTCCTTCCTTAAAATTCTATTACTTCAACTTTGCTTTTTATTGCTAAATAAAATATTGATTTATGTGAGTTAATTTTTTTGAATTAATATTTATTCTATTGGTCTGTAGCTCTCTTTCTTTGCTTTATCCTTTCCTGGTTTAGGTAGCAGGACTATATTTGTCTCATAAACAAGGAGTTGGTGAAGTATTTTATTTCTTAATTTTATAGAATAATTTCTAGAGCATGGATTGTTAATTGTCTTTAAAAGTTTAATAGAATTTTTCTGTAAAATCCATCTGGTCTAAGTCTGTTTTATTTTTTCCTCTTTGATGATTCCTATAGCTAATTCAGTTTCCTTTTCTGAATTTGTATCTCTTTTTTATGTTCTGCTAATTTAGGTATTTTAAAATTTTTGTATTCCTACTTTTATTTTAAATTCTCAGTTTTTCTGGTATTTAATTGCATATAGTAAGTTCTGATAATTCTTTTTATTTCTTCTCTGTTCTTATTTCACTGGATTTTTTTTCATTTTTTATACAAAATTGAGAACCGATTGGCATTTTGAGATTTGTAATTCATAGATACACATATTGCCTTTTCAATCTAAAGAGTAGTTTGGGGTTATCTCAAGTTTTGAACTAGAAGAAAAAAATTGAGCTCTTCAAAGGATACATATACGAAGGAGAGGAAGAAGGGGAGCCTCAAGAGCTGAGCCTCAAAATATCAGTGGCATAGGGGCAACAGGCAAAAGAAGAAAGAAAAAGTTATTATTGCATAGAAGAGAGAGATATAGGAGACCATTAGCTCTTACAGGCATCTTGGAACAGAAGACTTGTGTTGAAGCTGCTGCTTGCACTCACTTCTTCAAGGACTGAGGAAAATTGTAAGAAAAGGTTTGCTCTTCCCTCCACTCCCCCTCCTGATGCTCATTCATTAATAGACACTGCAACAAAATTTATTTTTTTTCAAGCTGAAGTTTCTGGTAACCTTAATTTTTGCTTCAACTATAAAGAGATCAGGATTTAACTAGAAAAAAAGAAAAAAAATCAAACTAAGGCAAACAACCAAGTATCTTTCTAGATGTTAGGAATTTCCCAACTGGGGTCTCTTTAGTGATTATGATAGAACTATCGACATTTTATTTAATATAAACTCCATAAAGCAGAAGAGGAAAGAACTAGATGGACATGAAGGGTCATTGTACTATTCCTAGGCTAAAAGTATTTTACTTTTGTCAATCTTTTCAAAGAACATATTTTGGTTCTTTTTATCAATTCTGTAATCTTTCTGTTTCCTAATTTTCAAAATTATATTTTTCTGCTTATTTATCATCTTTTATTTCTAAAAATCCCATAGTCTTTTTATTAATCCTTTTTTCCCTCAGAGATGTGATTTTTCCTCTGAAAAACTTCATCCCAGGAAAAATCTGCATCCCCAAATTTTTAACGTTATCTCATCATTGTCATTTTTTTACATGATTATTGATTGTTTCTGTGACTTATTCTTTGACTCACTAGTCATTGAATTATTAAGCCTACAGTTAGCTCTGTGTTTTTAGTTGTGTTCCCCATATTAATTACAATTTTAAAATACCATTGTCTATACAGGTTATGTTTAGTATTTTATCTTTTTTACACTTGCAGTTTCTCTGTGCCCTAGTTTCTTTTTTCTAAAGTGCCACATCATTCTGAGAAATATCTATAGTTTTAATGTCTCATTCAGAAGACACCATTAGCTTTTCAGTAATAAATGCTGCTGATGTATTGCTATTCAGTTTGTGAATTTGGTTGCTGTGGCATTTACATTATGCTTAGTATTGATGTTGCTTCGTTATCTATTGTTCCTTTAAATTCCTTGTTTATCTGTACTAATAATCTGAATTTTAGCTTTTTTGTCTAATAGCAGGATTGCTCCTTCTGCTTTTTTGTATTCACCAAAAGCACGACAAATTTTGTTTCAACCTCTGATTTTGATTCTCTGTGTGATTACTCTGTGGATAAATTTCTTAAAAATAACTGATTGCTGTGTTTCGTCTTCTTGTCCATCCTGTTACTCTACGTTTAGGATCTGGAATTAGAATGTGGAGGCAACAGAGGAGAAAGTAGCTTTAGGTAAGCCACTGAGAGGGAATTCTTTTGGGTGGGGAAGAGAGAGAATGTTTTTCCCCCTTTACCAGAGAATGACCTTATGAACTTTGAAAGATCAGAATATTTTAAACTTCCCATGGACATGCTACCAGTAGCCCTAGCATAGCATTGACTTATTAACACTTTTCAATTGGGGACCCAGGACAAACTAGATACATTCTTAAAAGGGAACTTATATTTTACAAGGATTCCATCAGAAAATTAGTTCATACCTTAGCAGAATTTCATTAGAATTCCATGTAAAGGGGCAGCTAGGTGGCACAGTGGATAGAGCACTGGCCCTGGAGTCAGGAGGACTTGAGTTCAAATTCGGCCTCAGACACATAACACTTACTAGCTGTGTGACCCTGGGCAAGTCACTTAACCCCATTGCCTAGCCAAAAAAAACAAAAAACAAAAAAAAAAAACCCAACAAAACAAAACAGAATTCCATGTAGAGAGAAAAGAACTTCTAATAATTAGGAGCTGTGAGTTTGTCCCTTTGCCACATGAGCTGTCTAAGGTTGAACCCATTTTTCCTTAAGTAATTGTGAGAAAATGTGCCCCAGATTTTTAAGAATTGAAATTTTAAAAAATTATCAACTATTCTTACTATAGCACCTTAGCAAATATCTCTAGCTAAAAGCTAGTTAACTCTAGCTAACTAATGGATATGAATTAATCAATAGAGGGAGCACATAAGAAATAGCATTGGAAAGGTACCACTCAATGCTTAAAGTTATCCCTACAATGCTAGTTTTCCAATATAAGTACGGTTTTGGAACAGTAGTCCCAGAGGCACTATTATAAGTATGTGAAGAAATTCAATTTCCATTGTCAATATTCATTTAAATATTTATTTTATTACATATTAAACATTTAAACATTCATTTATGCATGTTGATATTTATTAAGTTCATAATAAAAAAGGAAGTATTTTTAAATGAATGGCAACTAAGTCTAATTAGACATAGTTACTATTATATAACAATTCACAACTTGTGAATTTGCTGTACTAATTTATGGTTTATAAAAAAAAAGTGAAAGGTACAATTTGCTGAGAAAATATACCTCCAAATCAGAGACCATGTAACTCAATCAATAGTTCCCAGGTAATTTCTGTCCTGCTTCTTTGTAACATCTACCTAATTTTCCTGGGTCTATTTAGTTTTGACATCCAAATTTTCCTTCCTTTTATTTCCCATAACACTGCCTTAGCTTTTTTTTTTCACTATTCTCAGTCTTGCTTAACAATCTTTCATTGTAAAATCATTCACTACTAACTCATGTTCTCCTCTCCTCAGACTCTTCTGTTTATCATTGTTTATCTATTGCCCCTAATATTAGTTCCCCAAATTTTGTCTGCAATATTTTTACATTTCCTTGAAATTTTGTATGACTCTTTCCCTCTGAAATGCTTAGAACAAAAGACTAGACTCTTGGGTTCTTGTTTCAAGTCTTGCTGCACCTTTGATATTTAACTTTGATAACTTTTTTTCAACATTTCTTTGCCTCAGTTTTTTTTTAATTGTAAAAGATAATTGCTTCCACCTACTGGACATTTATTTTGGCAACAAAAAGAAAATATTCTAAAGTACTTGAGGTTATTGGGATGATTGTAATCCATAAAAAGTTAAGTATAAGGTATACTTTATATGTAAATTACACTATTAACAAAAAGAATAAAACAAACTAATTAATAAAATATAATTAGAGGACATAGAGTCAGAAATAGAGAGAACTAGTCCAGTCCCTTATTTTATACATGAAGAAATTTCAAGAGTTAAGTCACATGACCTTTTAAAAATACAATAAAAACATATTAAAGTGGGATGCCTAGATTTCTGCTTAATATCATAGGATTATAGAATTTTAACTGGAAGATATTTCAAAGGTAATCTAGCTTAATCCCTTCATTTTACAGATCTGTACAAGGTTACATGGAAGAAAATATCAGGGATAGTGTTTGGAACTAGATCTTCTAACTTCATAGGCATAGGATTTTACATGTGTACCATGTAGCAACTGAATAACATGAAGAAGTGGTTAACAAATGATTTTTACTGTAATAGGATTTTTATGGTTCTATAACAGTGTATTTAATTTAACAATAGAAATATACCACTTGAATTCCTAAACTCTATAAAGAATGTGGATTAAAATCCAATTTAACAACTTATCTTAAGCAAAGAAAACTAGAGTGAATGGAAACATTAGCAGAATTATAAAGCACATTATTAGAAGTTATGTAGCATGGGGCCATTGTAAGTATGCTGGATCTGGATGCAAAGTACCTAGGTTTTAATCTGGACTTTGCCCCATATAACTTTGGTTAAATCATTTTTTCTCTTTGGACTTCTTCTATGTACAGGATGTATATGTTGCTCAGGCAAGTTATATGTAGTCCATATTGTTTTTTCTAAACATGGCTCATGAAGAAACTTTGATAGATATCTTATGTATCTGGCCTACCCCTCTCCAAAGAAAATTTGATTCCTGACTGAAGGGGAGCAGAATGGGCCATGCAGTTGGCCATTCTGTTCTCCTTGGAGAAGGGGTATTGGACTAGAATTATATCTATCTGCCATCTTAAATATTGCTAGTCTTTATTGTTATTGTTTAGTCCTTTCAGTCATGTCTGACTCTTTGTGATCCCATTCGGGATTTTCTTGGCAAAGATAATAAAATTGTCATTTCCTTCCCTAACTCATTTTACAGATGAGGAATTGAGGCAAATAGAGTTAAGTGACTTGCTCAGGGTCACACAGGTAGTAAGTATCTAAGGCCAGATTTGAACTCAGGTCTTCCTGACACCAGGTCCAGCACTCTATCCACTAGCTACCCATTGCTGGTCTAGGAGAATTGTTTTTCTCAGTTTCAAGCTGCTTTCTTGGTCACTATACCCTAAAGGTGTAACTCAAGCTAATATCTAAAGGCTTGACTCTTTCTAAATACAGACTGCAAATGGTAAACAAATCCATTTAGGCAAGCAGAAATTAGAGAAGTTATACAAGTGAGAATATATCAAAAAAAACCCAAAAACCACAGAGTAAATGAACTTTCCCATTGGGAAAGCAAGAGAGGGATGCTTTGATCTCATCAAAGGGGAATTCTCTAAAATCTTCTATAGAGGAAAGCTGGAAATCAAGGACATGTTGAACTGGCTTTCCCATATGTGATAGAACTAATATCTACCAGTATTTTCCTCTGACAAGGCTTAGGTCCATGATTCCCCTTTACCTCTCAATAAGGAGAAAGCATTCCAGGGACCTGATTGGCCTCTGTTTCCCTGATGCAACTTTCATAAAAAGTCCCAACCACATGCAGTCAGAGCCTCTCTGACTTGGTGGCTTTCAGAAGATCACATAAGTCACCATATTCTGTCCTGCTGACCATATATGTATCAATATGGACACATCCAGACAAGCATATGCTTGTTGTATTAGGTCAAGGTAAATCTTTTGTTAACTATCCAATGATGTGCAAGTGTTTCACTTTGTCTCAACATTGAAAGAGAATTCTGGCATTAGGAAAATTTCTATTACGCTATATGTTTGTTTTCCAAAGTCTGTTATTTCTCTCCTCAGAATTTCTCCCCAAAGAGAATCTGGAACCACATGTTTTCTCTCCAATCAGGAAAGAATAATATTAAAGCTTTTTCAATAACTCTGCCTTTCAGGCAAGAACCCATGGAGTTATCAATCTCTCAGTCAATGAGGAGAATTTTAATGCAAATGTTCCAGCACTGAGCCTTGGCTACATGTAAAATAAAGGGATTGACTGAACAAAATGAGCTCTCAGGTCCTTTCTAGCTCTAAGAGACAGTGAAAAGCAAACCCTTGATCTCACATTCAGAGGAAGTTATGCTGGTTTATGAGTTTTGCACATACTCTTAGTGCCCTCTACTGCTCACCATCAATATGGCAACACCACAAGGTCCACTTAAAAAATAACAATCCATAGAATCATAGACCTATAGAAGGTTAGAACTAGAAGGATGTTTAAAGATTATCTAGTCCAACCCCTGCACTTTTCCAGTTGATAAAAAGTTAAATTATTTGCCTAAAGTTATGTAGTGAATCAGTGGTATTGTCAGGACTAGAAAGGCTTCTTGGTTTCTGGACCACGCTGCTTCTACTTTTTATATACTTCAAAATTAAATTGATTTGTCTGTAATTCCACTCATAGAAATGTCTTATTCTCTCAGTCAATGAGGAGAGCCTTATGGAATGTTGCAGCATTGAGTCTGGGCTACATGTAAAATGAAAGGATTGATTGGCCATATTCTTAGTTTCCATTAAAGTACTTCTGTGTTCAAGTATGTACAGATAAAATGTTTATAACTGCCTCTCTCCATCTCTCTCTCTCTCTCTCTGCCTGTCTTTCTATCTATATCTACACATGTATTTACATATGTGTACAACACACTTTTAAACTTAATCTGCATTATCAATGTTTTCTATATTTCTTTATTAAGCCTAGAAATCAACAAAGCAATAAATCAAGCCCCAATTTGTAGCAATTGCTAATTTCTGAGGTTTAAGTGCTCACACTGAAAATTTAACAATTGACTCTTGCAAAGTGGTCTAAGCTTACTCCAGCACCACTATTCCAGATCAGACCAAATTATACGTTAATTTTAAGCAAAAAGCCTTAAATTAACACAGAATAGCAAAGTATATTTGCCCTAAAAACAATAGGAACTGGAAAATTGAAGCATCCCTAATGTGCATCAGGTACACGACCTTTATATAGAGAGAGAAAGCTAAAGCACCTTCTTGAATGCTGATACCCACTTTCACCAATCAGCTACTGGCCACCAGTAATTCCTACACCCATGTGCGGGTACTTCTCCCAATAGTCTTCAGTGGTTCTGAGGTCCCATTCAGAGCCCTACTCTCTCATCTTTCTGCTTCAATTCTCTCAATATTTCTGGGAGTTTACACTGAACCCCAGCTATGTAGGATGAAAGACATCTGGGCTGCCCAAATAGCTAATGGAGAACCACTCAGTATTGCCATCTGTGTAACATGGCAATAATAATAGTACCTCCTTGGTACTGAATCCAACACAGAGGGACCTGACACTAACGGAAATTGTAACAGGTGCCAACTGGTAATTCTGTAAATTATATTTCAGATCTGGGTCATAAATCCAGTGAAGATTGAGGAGGGAACCTGTACCAGGGAGTGACAGTAAAGGACAAGAAATGATTGTGTGCCTGAAGCTATGTACAAAGCAAGAGAAGAAGAGAAGCAAGCAGCAACTATGTGCTTTTGATTCTAGGAACAATTTCAGAACCATCCCCCTGACCATTCTGAAGTCCACAGATGAATGACCAGAGCAGGGAGCTCAAATGAAGCAAGCACCTATAGTTCTGTCATTCTGAACTTGCAAAACTTTCTAGCTAGCTGATAGAAACAGGCCAACAGCAGTCTACTAGAGCCCCAAACAGAGGCAAGACCACAGTTGTATTACTCAGAATCAAACCTAAGTCTCACTCTACTGCTGCTGGTGTCCTTACATGCTGCACTTATTCACCTCTCCTGCATTTCTGTTGTTTGGGGTGTTCAAGAAGCAAACTCTCTTCAAGGCTGGTTTTCTTTCTTCTTTTTTTTTTCCCTCTCAACCAAAGACAAAGTTTATTAGAACATCAATCAAGGATGGGTGAAATTTAAAGAATCTGCCATATTGGCTAGACTCTTAAAGAATCTAAGCATTTGTATCACTAACGCAAGCCGGCCAGATCTTAAGAATCCGAGTTCTAGTTTTTTTCTAAGAATGTTTCAAATACTTCTTTATTATTAAAAATATACCTCTTTTCATTTATAGGTAAGCTAAGATTTGCAGAGTAGATTCTTGAACTTCAACACATATTATTCCACTCCCTCTCACATTTTCTGTTGGATACAGAACAGTCCTGTATTATTCTAATTTCTTTTCCTTTGTATTCGAATATTTTTCTCTTGATCACTTGCAGAACTTGTTTCTGAATTGAATTGTTAAATTTAGCCATGGAGTACCTCAGAGTTTTCAGACTTGTTTTTTTTTGGCGGCAATCCATGCATTCTTTTATTCCTTCAACTGATATTTCACTTTCTATGTTCAGAAATTTGGGCAGTTTTCTTGTTTCATTTCTTGCACCATGATGTTCAAATATTTTGTCTTCTTGTTCTTCTGGGAAAACTATGATTTTTAGGTTTTCTCTATATGTACTGTCTTTAAGGTTAGTATGTTTTGCTTAAATAGTGAGTATATTTTCTTTTAATGTTGTTTCTTCTTCTTTTTCTTCTCCTTCTTCTCCTCCTGCTCCATTTCCTTTTCCCTTTCTTTCTTTCTTTCTTTCTTTCTTTCTTTCTTTCTTTCTTCTTCTTCTTCTTCTTCTTCTTCTTCTTCTTCCTCCTCCTCCTCCTCCTCCTCCTCCTCTTCCGCCTCCTCCTCTTCTTCCTTTGTATTCCCAATCTATTGTTCTCTCTTTTGTTTGTTTGGTGAGTCTGTTGTCACAAATTCCATTTTTTCTCCACTGCCCATTGTTTTTGTTGTGCAGGTCATGAACTTTGCTCTCATAATTTTTGTTTCTATTTTAAACCACTCAAGAACAGTGTATTTTTGTGTCCGTGTTCTTTTCACATTAATGGGGTCCTCTATCTCATGTAGCATTCAATAATTTTCCCTCATTTTATAGTATTTATTCAGAGATGCCTGGACTTGTTGACTAGATCTAGAGGCTATATTTCTTTGTTTGTAACTGTTTTCATTGATGATTTATTTGCTTATGTTCAAAGACTTTGATTTTTTCTTCCAAAAACGTTTTGGTAATTCCAGTCTTTTTTACCTTTATTTTCTTTTATTGCTCACTTTCTGACTCCCTTTCTCTGGTGGTTGTTTCCTTGGGGGCCAAATAGCAATGTATCTTACTTTCCTTCAATGCTGGGCAATTCATAGTTCATTAGCCTAGGTCTCTGTATCAAGTGACTTTTAGAGAGACAGAACTGGCCCCAGCTGGATACTGGGCTCTTTCCCTCAGGTTCTGTGGAGTGCAGCATGTACTCCCACATCCAGTGTCCTCTCTTGCTGTGCTGTCCTGCTTCTTCTGTTCTTCAGTTCTCTGGCCTGGCACCAGCAGTTCAGAGACCTGCCATACTATTATGAGGCTGATTTGGGTCTTGAGGATCTGGGAGGAGGGCTGAAGGAAAGGGTGGGATTGATCTCTATTTCAATCTCAGTTCTGTCCCTACTCCTTTCTCCCGTTTCCTCCACTCTCCTGCAGATCTTTTGTAGCATAGAATGCAGTCACTGCAGTGCTGATAGTCTCTCTCCACCCCAGTAAGCTTTGGTAGCCTAGAGTGCTGCCTCAGTGTTAGCTGTAAGTAGCAGCTTAACCAGTCTTCTGCAACCACGGCTGTTGCAATGCTGGCTTGCCGTCAGAGCCCTAGAAAGCTTCTGTCCTTCCAAGTGCTGCCATGGTGTTGATGGGCTATTATAACCTGAATAGACTTTCACAGCTTGAAGCCTAGGCTTCACTGGAGACAATGGAGAAAGGGAGAGAAACTGAGCTGTGGAATTGGGTTTTATTGCAAGATGATGTGCTAAGTCTTTGGGTTTTGTTGAAAATCTGTGGTCTGGTACTTGGGTTTTGTTGCAGGCCCCTGTGTTAGGTCCTTGGGTGCAGCCTCACTTAGTGTAGCCTCACTTAGTGCAGTCTCACTGCTGGTAGTGTGGGAGGTAGGAGAGGAGTGTTGAGTGAGCTCCAGATAGACGGCAGTTCACTTTTAAAAACCTCTTTTAGATCCCAGGTTCCTAGACATGAAGACAGATGGAGTTGTTTTGTTTGGTGCATCATTTCAATTTTGGAAAGGTTTAAAAGGCCAAATGGATTAGAAAAAAAAAATCTAGTCCTCTATCTTGGAGGTCAAATGACTCAGAAATCTAGAGTCATTATCTTCTATTTGGTCCATTTTAATTTTCAGCAACTTCCCAGTTTGGGCAGTTATGTATTACAAAATAGGCACAGTCAAGCTGTTAATTCCCTTTCCAATTCTTTCTTTGATTGTTCTCATTTCTTTGATATTTTTCCTCTAGCACTCTCATTTCATTTATAAAAGCATTTTAAACGCCTTTTAATTCTTGTTTTATCTCTTCCAGTAATTCTAGTTAAATTTGTGTTCAAACTGATTTTTTTTTTTGAGGATTTGCTTGAATATGTTTGGGGGTCATTATCTTCTCTCTCTCTCTCTCTTTCTCTCTCTCTCTCTTTATATATACATATATATAGAGAGAGAGATACACACACACACATACATATATACACATGTATGATATAGTATGTGTGTATATATGTATGTGTATTTTGTATACACACACACACACACACATATGACTTTAGACTTGATGGTGGATCTTGGCTCTGTGCACTCCTATAGGGAAGAGCTGAGCTTATCTTATTACTTCTTTTTGGGGGGTATTAAGAATCTCAGGAACAGCTCAGGTCAGGAGCCTGCAAGCTTTAATGGCTCACAAAGTGATCTCATTCAGAGCAAAGTCTGATTCCTGACTGCTTGGTCTGAGCTCTGCAAATTCCTGATCTAAGTTTACATCTGAACAACAGTAGACTGGTGCTAGATTCAACCACTGTCAATCAACCAGTTGCGAATCTCTGCTCATTCAAATTGTTGGGACTGTAGGATTCCTTTTGGTTTGAGATCCCTCTCTTGGTTATTCTCCCACAGGCTTCAGAATGAGCTTCAAGCTGAAACTGAAACCCTGCTTTGCTCCTAGTATCTAGATGACACTGCTGCTACTTGCTTCCGAACTTGCTCCTGTACAGCCCCTGCTATCATTCCTTACCCAGAATGCCACCCCAAGATGCAGGTCCCCTCCTTAGTATGCCCTGGATCTGTGACCTAGAACTGGGGAGTGTGTAATTAAGCTGCCTTTGGCACCTGCTCCCATTATGGTGCCTTGGTAAGGATTTCTTACTTCCTTTTGCCCTGGTGCACAGTTTTTCTCTTACACTGGAGTGCTCCATGGAGTATTCCTGGCCAGACCCCTTCCCGCATAGTCCACAGACCTCTCTGTCACCCTATGCCAACTTAGACTGGAAAAATGACTCACTGTAACTTTTTTTTTTCTCTAGGATTTCCCCATCAAGATATGATCTGGTATATTTTCTAGATCTCTTGGGAGCTTTTGTGGAGAGTTCACTGTACCTCTTCCTGTACTCTTCTATCTTGGTACTGCCTCTGAGAAAAACAACATAGAAAGACTTTAGAACTCAGATCAAAACAAGGATAAACCACAAATTCAAAAAAAAAAAATCACCAAAACATGCCACTTGCCTCCTGACAGAAAGATGATAAATTTAAAATGTAGAGGAAGACATTTTCAGACATTACTTTGCCAGAATACACAGATATGTATAGAGGGGGTTGTTTGTTTGTTCAGGGAAGGAGAGGTGTAAGGACAAATTAATTTTAAAAAAATTTGTTACATGAAAAAAAGAGCCATCACCATTAGTATTTTTGAATATTAAAGTTAGTGTAACATCAAGATTCTCAAGCCCCAAAGAAAGAAAATACCCCAAATCTTAAGGCTTTATAATGAATTTTATCAAAACATTCAAAGAACTGATTCTAATATTATATTAATTATTTAAATAGAAAAAGAAGTGGTCATACTAATTCTTTAAATTAAAAAATATGGGATTGATTACTAAACCAGGGAGAGACAAAGAAAGTAGGCTACAACAACATATCAGAAATATTATACATTATGACCAGTTTGAGTTTATACCAGGAATGCAGGAAAACTATAAATGCAATAAACCATGTTAAAACAAGAATAGCAAAATTCACCTGATTATATCACTATATGAAGAAAAATCTTTTGACAAGTTACAACCTCCATTCTTGTTTAAAAAAAAAAAACCTAGAAGATCTAAGCATAAATGAGTGTTTGCTTCATATGATAAGTGATATCAATCTAAAAGCAAGAATTTGCATTATATTGAATGGAAATAAACTATAGGCCTTTCCAAAAAGATCAAGAGTAAAGCACAATCCATAATCATCATTATTATTTGATATAGTACTAGGATTGCTAGTTATTGCAGTAAGAAGAGAAAAAGAAATTGAGAGAATAGGCACAGGCAAACAGGAAACAAAATGAACACTTTACACTGATATGATGTTTTATTTAGAGAACCCTAGCTAGGCAACTAAAAATTAACAGAAAAAAAACTAACTAGTAAAGTTGCAGGATTTATAAAATACATTCCCAAATCATTAACATGTCTGTATATTTTCAACAAAGCCCAGCAAGAAGAAATAGAAAGAGAAATTCCATGTAAAATATGTACAGAAAGCATAAAATACTTGGGAATCTATCTGCCAAAATACACACAGGAACTATCACTACACAAATGAAGACAGACCTAAATCGCTGGAGAAATAGTAATTGTTTATGAACAGACTTAACCAATGTAATGAAAATGACAATATTTTTGTTTGTTCAAATTCAAAATTTGTTGTTCATGTCCAATTGTTTCGGACCCTATATGTTTGTTTGTTTGTTTTTGCAAAGATACTGGAGTGATTTGCTATTTTCTTCTCCAGTGGAGTAAGGCAAATAAAGGTTAAGCAACTTGGCTTAGGTCACACAACTGATGAATGCTTGAGGCCTGATTTGAACTCAGGTCTTCCTGACTCCAGGCCCAGTGCTCTATCCACTGACCTACCTAGCTGTCTCAAAAAAAAAAAAAAAGACAGAGTAATCAAAATTATTTGGTTTTTGTTAAGAAATAGGTCTATCCTTGGGCCAAATTAGTGATACAACATACAGAAAAACAAAACACAGGAGTCTCATGTCTGATAAATCAAAGTCCCTCACTACTGGGGCATTTTTGCATTTTCCAGGGATTTAGCATGCTTCCATTATTAGCATTGGAAAGCTGCAAAATGTGCAGAGGGCACATCATAGACAATCGTACAAGTGAAAACACTGAAATATTTTTGTGACTTCTGAAAAATGTTATTTTTGCTAGGCTGCAAATGACATATGCTCTAGATATGCCATCAGAAAGAATGATGTGATTTTTCCTCCCTACATTACTTAGTATCTTGGTGATCAAACTTTGAGTAAAAACTGTATCAAAAGCATTTCAATTTTATAGTCTTTTCATGGAAGCTTTATACTTTTTATGGCAAACATGCTTCTAAATTTCTAGTAAGTGCAGATATCTTCAAATATATAGTCTGTAAGACCATCTCCAGCTTCCAGATATAGTCTGCTGCTTTCAAAATTGCCCATCAGATATAATTATTAATTTAATGTTACTATTGTCATGAATAATAAATACTTGCATGAATTTCATGTTTGCAAAATGTTTTACAATAGCATTCATTTGTTATTTGTTACATTATAACATAATTATATGGTGTCTAAGCCAAATCTTACCTGTAATGCGTGGCTTCTAGGGCTGGGATACCCAACGCCCATTTTCTTCATTAGGTTGAGTGAATATAGTCTCAACCTTGTGTCAACTTGCCAAAACACCCAACACCTCCAGCTTGACTAGTTTTTGTGATGTGGTAGATGGACAGAAGATTGGAGGGCAAAGCAACTAAAACATAAAATCATGTAAACTGTCTTCACTCCTTAGGAAATAGGTTGAAAAATCAAAATAGCCAGTAGTTTATTTGCTGTTGTTGCTTTTTTTTTTTGGCTGATTTCAGCTTCTTTCTGGTTATTTGGAATATTTTCTCCTTGAGCTGGGAACTCTGGATTTTGTCTATAATATTCATGGGAGTTTTCATTTGGGATTTCTATCTGCAGGTAACTGGTAGATTCTTTTTATTTCTACTTTGCCTTCTAGCTCTAAGATATCTGGGCAGTTTTCCTTTATAATCTGTTGAAATATCATGTCTAAGCTCTTTTTTTTAACCATGGCTTTCAGATATTCCAATAATTTTAAAATTCTCTTTCCTTGATCTATTTTCCAGGTCAGTTATTTATAGGAAAAACAAGATATTTCATATTTTCTTGATTTTTTCTTTTGATTTTGTTTTATTATTTCTTGATCTCTCACAGAGTTATTACCTTCCATTTGACCAATTTTGATTTTTAAGAAGTTATTTTCCTCAGCATTTTTTACCTATTTTGCCAATTGGCCAATTCTTATTTTAAAGGGGTTATTGTTTTAAATTTTTTTGTGCATCTTTTACCAAGATATGAATTCTCTTTTCATAATTTTTGCATAGCTCTCATTTCCTTTCCCAATTTTTCCTCTACTGCTTTTATTTAACTTTGAAAATAACTTTTTCTTCTTTTTTGTTTCTTTCTTTAGCTTCTCTAGGAATTCTTGTTGAGTTTGTATCCAATCTGCATGCTTCTTTGAGACTTTGCTTATAGATGTTTTCAAGTTGTTGTCTTCTTCTGAGTTTGTGCCTTGAGCTTCTGTCACCATAGAAACGTTCTATGATCAGGTTCTGTTTTTGTGATTTGTTCATTTTTCTAGTCTGTATTTTGACTTTGAACTTTGAGGCTCTGCTCACATCTTGGAGGAGGTGACTGGTTTGAAGTTTTGTCGCTCAATCTGGAAACCTGTAAGTTTTCAGTGCTCCCAAGATGATGTAATGCCATCTTGACTATGCCCCCTCCCATGCTAACCCTTTAGTATTTATTCTTTGAATTTTGCCATCTTAACAGTTATGAATCCATCTAATTATACTATAGTCCAATCCAGATTTTCTGTTTTTTTTTTTCCATGAGAATCATATGAGGTGACTTATCAAAAGTTTTGGTAATATTTGGTTAAACTATATCTACAATAATCCCTTGATACACTAGTTTAGTAATCCTTTTAAAAATTAAGTGATGCTAATTTGACATGGCATGAGGTAACCATAATCTCTTCATAATCACTGCTTCCCTCAGTTCTTTAATGATACATTCTAGAATTTTCCTAAGAATCAAAGACAGTCTCACTGGTCTATATTTTGCACTTCTATGGTCTTGTGGCATCTCTCTCATTTTCTGTGACCTTTCAAATAACACTTACAGAAGTCCAGCAGTCCCTTCTACAAATTCTTTTGGTAATGAGAAATATAGTTCACCTGACCAGGTGCCTTGAATTCATCAAGAGCAGCTAGATGTTCTTTTAATGAGTATTTACCTAAGCACCTCCCTCCTATATTTCCTGAGCAAAGGTCATCCTCTTTGTCAGGGAAAACTGCAGCAAAAAAAGCAATGAGCAACCTTGACTTCTTTTTGTTGTCAGCTACCCTGTTCCCAAACAACTAAGCAAAAATATTTCCCCTTCTTTGATTTTCCTTATTCTCCAATTTTCTAGTAGTAGGTGCCTGATCTTTCCTGTTGTCCTTTGCTTTCCTCATCAGCTTCAGCTCATTATGAGTTTTGGCACTCCTGAGAAAGTCTTTTGAGGACCACATGACACTTTGATGCTTTATCTTCTATTATCTGGTCCTATTTCCATCTACTGCACATTTATTTTTTAACTTGATTGGTTGATGAGTTTTTCATGCATACACACCAATCACTTCAGACAAATTCCATTTTTCTTTACTTTTCATACCGCTTTCCTTTTTGTCTTCAGAATTTCAGTCCAGGGGCTCTCAGAGACACACTGGGATGACTTCTCCTTTAGTGTCATGAGGAGCAGGGATGGTAAGCATCAGTAGTGTGCTCATCAGTTGCAATCCCAATGGCAAAGAGGCTGAAGAGTCTGCTTCTGGAAAGGTGAAGGGTTCTATTCCACAATATGGAGCATGAAGACATTCTGTAGCTAGTTCTGGTCTACTAACCATAGGGTTAGAAGGATCCTTTTTAACTTACTATGAAGCAAAACCTGGGCTACTTTCAAAGGGTATCAACTAGCCAAATTACTTTTCTTGGTCTAGCTTGGTCTAGCTCTTTACTGTGTGGCTGGAATTTGAGCTTCTGTGGATCTGCCTCAGGTTCTCTCTCACTAGTAGCTGGTCTAATGCTAACAATGTATTTCTCTGCTGTTGCTTTTGTCTAAGTTTTATCCATTTCCATATGCTTTTAGGTTAAAGAAGTATTGGAATTCTTATGATCTTATAAACTTTGGTAAGTCAAAATGGTGAGCCACCAGAGATAGAGCTTCTGCCAGGATTTGAACCAATAGAAGCCCCAGAGACTGAATCCATGCTGAGTTTTGCTGATAGCACAGACACTGAGAAGAAATGTGACCAACTAAAGTGACTTGTTTGACCTAGCACAGATTAAAACAGCCAGGAGGAAGTCACATTGATTCATCTTTGGATGTGAACTTGGCACATGATAGATGCTATGTTACATTTAATTTACTCCTTCCAAGAACTATGGTAGTTAAGGGTAGAGAATACCCCCAGGTGTTGGGTAGAAATTTTTGTACTAGTATTCTTGCTATATCATCTCAGCATATATTCCTTTGTAAAAAACTAATGAAAGTGGTACAATAATCACTGGCAATTAACAGTGAGGAAAATAACCCAGAATTGTTGTTCAAGCTGATCTCATAGGAGAAAGGCAGCCCTAAACCCTTAGTGATACACTAGAATCCTGAGGAGGAGATGTAGCCAGCATAACTCTGAGAACCTGACCTGCTAGTGTGTATGTATGGGGGAAGGGAGAGTGCTGGGAAAATAAGTAGATTCGCTATAGTAGCATGTTAGTAGATGGGATTTTCCCATTATTCCTTTGAACCTTTTGGAATCTGCTTTCCTGACATCCAAAGTTTATGTCAGAATATGCACGGATTCTCTCTCTTCAATCAAAAACTCTAGCAAGGAATGGTGACTTCCCCCAAGGGTTCCCATAATTTTCAATTCAGTAACTAGTTCCTTTCTTTTAGTAAGAAGCAGAACATGAGTAGAATTTCTCACTTGTTGGTTCTTCCATGTTTAGAAGGTTAAAACTATTACTGAGGAATGTCAAGAAGTTAATAGCTGCTCTGCTTTGGCAGAAAGAAAGCTTCAGTGGAGGTCTGGGTGATTAAAGTCCCTAATTGCTACTATATCTTGCTTCTGTGTCAAGCTTGGGTTCTTTTTTCTAAACTTTTCATCTGCTTTCTTTCTGTTCAAAGTTCTGTAGTACACTCAATGACAAAATAATTTCTATTTCTGCCTCCATTATCTTTACCAAAACACTCTCCATCATGCTACATCCTTCTGGTTCCTGGATTTTCTCTGATAAATATACCTTCTTTACATATGATATTGCTCTTCCCCATTGTTAATGATCCTGTTTCTTTTGAAGAGCATATACATGTTCAGAGACAAAGTCCAGGCATGGATTAATCCCATCAAGTGTCAATAGTACTCATAAGGTCAAATATCTCCTTGCATTAAGATCTCTCGTTCCACTCATTTCTTGCTTAAACTTTGAGCATTTGTGTAAAGGTATTTGTAGTCATGGACTTTAATCCTGACTCCTTTCTGGTATTCTGTCTTCTGTGAACTTCTGAGCTGTTTTTGAACTGCCATTTTCCCTCCTTCACTGTAGCTAATCTCTATGGTTGATCACATAAGCAGTTATTTTGTTTCCTGAATCTTTTTTTTTTTTAGTTTAAAGCCCTTTGATTTAGACTCGCAAGGAACCTGATGAATACACACTTACCAACATTTGTTAGTTGTGCTCCTCTGACATTTAATGATCAAATTATGTAATATTTGTAAAGCACTTATCACAGTTCCTAGCACATATTAAGTATCTAATAAAAGCTTGTTCCCTCCCCCGTCTCTCTTCCATTTACTGGTTGATCCATCACAGATAACTTTTGTCAATATACAGTATCATTCGTTAGAAAACAAACAGCTGGGAGCCAAGATGGCAGATTAGAGGCCAGTTGAACTCTCCCAACATTCCCCTCCAAACAACTTTAAAATAACCACTCATGTCAAAATTTGGAGTGGCAGGGCCAATAACAGGTCAGAGTAAGACATTTTTCCAGCTGAAGATAACTTAGGAGGTCTGCATAAGAGGACTGTGACACTGGGATGGGAGCCAGCCAGGAGCACTGCAGGAACACCAGTAGTGTGCCTTAGAGGTGAATGGAAAAACAGCAGCAGCAGCTTCAATATCTCTCAGCCAAGAAATTGGTAAAGGTGTCAGACAACTGGTCAGAAACAGATTACACGGGACCCTTTGTTGGCACTGGGTGTAACTGGATCTGATTGAAAACATTATTACCGGTTCTGCTTCCAGGAGCCAAGATGGTGGAGTAAGAAGTAAGTCACTCTCACCCTCCCTTATTAACCTCTGAAAGCCCTGAAAATATTGCCCCGGGAAAAACACTGAAACAGCTGAACCAGGAGAAAGATGGGGTAAAGCAGTCCTGTAGCCCAGAAAGCTTGAGAGATTAACAGGAAAGGCCCCTCTTACCCTGGGGGAGGGGGAGCAGTACAGAGCAGGAGACATCCCAGCAAGCTAGCAAAAAGCCCCACCTCAGGATACCAGGGAGAGATCCTGAACCCCAGGTGGTAGAGCAGACAAACACCAACACCAGAACCTCAAATGCCTCAGTATGGGCAAGGGAACCAGCGGAAACTGGCTCAGAAAACCACCACGTACCATGGCATCCTCTGGCAGTCAAGTCTCCCAGTGCCTCAGCAAAACTCCAGGAAGCACAACTCCAAGAGGGAAAGCCCTAGGTGAAGAAACATCCAACAGCAGCAAAACATTCATCTGAAAGGAGCCAAAGAAAGTGAAAGGCCTGGATGAGCAGGCTACCTCCTGGGGCCAGACTACTGGACCCTACTCCAGAGCTCCAGTGTTACTGATTCTAGCCCAACACCAGGTAAGCTGCCAGAACCCTCCAGCTTCCAGCATCTGAGGCCCCAGCACACAAAGCCAGTGACCAGGCCCTGGGCTTCCAGCACAATAAACTTGGGTCAGTGCCCCTGCTGCCCAGCAGGAGAGCTCAATTTTTTTAAAGGCCAGGAAATCAGCAAACACCATAAGCAAAAAGAAAAATACCATAGATTCTTATTATGAGGACAGTGAAATTCAAGGCAGAAATTCTGAAGAGGACAACACTGTCAACATACCCATATCTGAAATCTCAAAAGGGAATATGAACTGATCTGAAGCCCAAAAAGTCTTCTTGGAAGAGCTTAGGAAGGATTTTAAAAGTCAAATAAGAGAGGTAGAAGAGAAATGGAAAAAGAAATGAGAGGTGTGCAAGAGAGAGTCAATAGCTTGGAAAAGGAAGGACAAAAATTAACTGTCCTTAAAACAAGTCCTTAAAAAATATAATTGGCCAAATGGAAAAAAAGTCCACTGAAGAAAACAAGTCCCTAAAAAATATAACTGGCCAACTGGAAAAAAAGTACACTGAAAAAAAACAACTTCTTAAAAAGCAGAATTGGCCAAATGGAAAAGGAGACACAAAAACTTACTGAGGAGAAGAACTCGTTAAAACGTAAAATGGGCCAAATGGAAAAGGGAGTACAAAATCTAATAAAAGAAAACAATTTGTTAAAAATTAGAATTGGGCAAATGAAAGCTAATGACTTTACAAGAGAGCAAGAATCAGTCGAACAGAAACAAAAGAATGAAAAAATAGATAAAAATGTAAAATACCTCATTGTAAAACAAATGACCTGGGAAATCAATCTAGGAGAGACAATTTAAAAGCTATTGGTGTATCTGAAAAGGTAATAAATAAAGAGGCTGGACAGCATCTTTCAGGAAATCATCAAGTAAAACTGCCCTCAGGTCCTAGGACCAGAGGGTAAAATAGGCATAGAAAGAACCCACTGATCACCTCCTAAAAGAGATTCCAAATAGAAAACATCAAGGAATATAGTAGCCAAATTCCAAAATTACCAGGTCAAAAAGAAAATACTGCAAGCAGCCAGAAAGAAACAATTTAAATATCACGGAACCACAGTCAGGGTTACGCAGGACCTTGCAGCTTCTACATTAAAAGATCATAGGGTGTGGAATATGATATTCCATAAGGCAAAGTAGCTTGGATTACAACCAAGGATCAACTACCTAGTGAAAATAAGCATAATCTCTCAGGGGAGAAGATGGACATTCAACAAAATAGGGGATTTCCAAACCTCCCTGATAAAAAGACCAGAGCTCAACAGAAAATTTGATTTTCAAATACAAGACTCGAGAGACATAAAAAGGTAAATGAGGCAGAAAAAACCCAACATGTTATTAATAAGGGCAAACTGTTTACATTTCTGCAAGAGAAGATGACACTTGTGACTCTTGAGAACTGTATTGTTATTGCACCATTTTAAAGGGGTATACATAGAGGGGTTGGGTATAAGTTGACTTTGATGTAAGGATAAAAAAATCTAATTAAGTGGTTTAAATGGATCTAAGTAAGTGGATTTATCTGATCCAACTAAAGGATTGTACTGGAAGAAAAGGAAAGGAGGAGGCAGACAAGGGTAAATTATGTCACAGGAAAAGGCACAAAAACTTATTGTAGTAGAGGGAAAGAAAGGGAGGGAGGTGAGCATTGTTTGAACATTACTCTCGTCAGATTTGGCTCAAGGAGGGAATAATACAATCAATTAGGTATAGAAATCTAACTTGCCTTATAGGCAGTAGGAGGGAAAAGAGGAAAGAAAAGGGAGGGGTTAATAGAAGGGAAGTGGGACTGAGGGAGGTGGTGGTCAAAAGCAAAATACTAGTGAGAAGGGAAAGGGAGAAAGGAGAAAGAAAAGCATAAACAGGAGGGGGGAAGGATGGAGAGAAAGACACAAATAGTAATCACAGCTGTGAATGTGAATGGGATGGACTCTTCCACGAAAAGGAAATGGATAGCAGACTGGATTAAAAACCATAATCCTACAATATGTGTTTACAGGAAACACATTTGAAACAGGAGGACACACACAGGGTAAAGGCAAAAGGCTGGAGTAGAATATATTATGCTTCAACTGAGGTAAAAAAAAAAAAAGCAGGGGTAGCAATCCTGATCTCAGACAAAGCAAAAGCAAAAATAGATCTTAGCAAAAGAGATAAGGAAGGAAACTACATCCTGCTAAAAGGCACCATAGGCAATGAAGTAATATCATTACTAAACATATATGCATCCAGTGGTATAGCATCCAGATTCTTAGAGGAGAAGTTCAGGGAGTTACAGGAAGAAATAGATAGCAAAACTATACTAGTATACTAGTATACTCCTCCTCTCTGAACTAGATAAATCTAACCACAAAATAAACAAGAAATAAGTTAAGGAGGTGAATAAAATTTTAGAAAAGTTAGGTATGGTAGGCCTCTGGAGAACATTGAAGGGGGATAGAAAGGAATATAGTTTTTTTCTCATTGGTACATGGCACAAACACAAAAATTGACCATATACTAGGGCATAAAAACCTCACAGTCCAGTGCAGTAAGGCAGAAATATTAAATGCATCCTTTTTTAGATCATGATGCAATAAATATTATATGTAATAAAGGGCCATGGAAAGATAGACTAAAAAATAATTGGAAACTAAATGATCTAATCCTAAGGAATGAATGAGTCAAACAACAAATCATAGAAATAATCAATAACTTCATTCAAGAGAATGACAATAATGAGACAACATACCAAAACTTATGGGATGCAGAGAAAGCAGTTGTTAGGGGAAGTTTTATATCTCTAAATGCTTACATGAATAAAATAGAAAAAGAGGAGATCAATGAATTAGGCATTCAACTAAAAAAACTTGAAAAGGAACAAATTAAAGATCCTCAATTAAACACCAAATTAGAAAAACTGAAAACCAAAAGAGAAATTAATAAAATTGAAATTAAGAAAACTATTGAACTAATGTAATAAATGAAATTAAGAGCTGGTTTTATTAAAAAAAACAATAGAACAGATAAACATTTGGTTAATTTCATTAAAAAAAAGAAAGAAAACCAAATTGCCAGTATCACAAATAAAAAGGGTGAATCCACTAGCAAGGAAGAGGAAATTAAAACAATAATTAGGAATTATTTTGCCCAACTATATGTCAACAAATTTGACAATCTTAGTGAAATGGATGAACATTTACAAAAATATAAATTGTCCAGATTAACAGAAGAGGAAGTAAAATACTTAAATAACCCCATCTCAGAAAAAGAAATTGAAAAAGCCTTTGATGAACTCCCTAGGAAAAAATCTCCAGGGCCAGATGGATTTGCAAGTGAATTCTATCAAACATTTAAAGGACAATTAATTCCAATACTATATAGATTGTTTGGGAAAATAGGTGAAGAAGGAGTCTTACCAAATTCTTTTTATGATACAAATATGGTGCTGATACCTAAACTGGGAAGAGTCAAAACAGAGAAAGAAAATTATAGACCAATTTCCCTAATGAATATAGATGCAAAAATTTTAAATAAAATATTATTAAATATATTACAGCAACTTACCACAAGAATAATACACTATGACCAGGTAGGATTTATACTAGGAATGCAGGACTGGTTTGATATTAGGAAAACTATCAGAATAATTGACCTTATCAATAACAAAACAACAGAAACCAGATGATGATCTCAACAAATGCAGAAAAAATTTTGACAAAATAGAACACCCATTCTTACTAAAAACACTGGAGAGCATAGGAATAAATGGAATTTTCCTTAAAATGGTAAGTAACATCTATCTAAAACCATCAGCAAGTATTATATGTAATAGGGATAAGCTAGAAGTATTTCCAATAAGATCACGGGTGAAACAAGGATGTCCATTATCACTACTGTTATTCAATATTGTACCAGAAATGTTAGCTTTCACAATAAGAGAAGAAAATGAAATGGAAAGAATTAGAATAAGCAATGAAGAAACACAGCTATCATTCTTTGCAGATGATATAATAGTATACTTAGGGAATCCTAGAGAATCAAGTAAAAAACTACTTGAAATAGTAAACAAATTTAGCAAAGTTGCAAGATATAAAATAAACCCACATAAATCATTGGCATTTCTATATATTACTAATAAAGCCCAGCAGCAAGAGATAGAAAGAGAAATTTCATTTAAAATAACTGTAGACAATATAAAATATTTGGGAGTTTACCTGCCAAGACAAACTCAGAAACTATATGAACACAATTACAAAACACTTCTCACACAAATAAAGTCAGATCTAAATAATTGGAACACTGTACCCAGTAACAACAACACTGCAATGGAGCACAAGGGATACTATACCAAGCTTCTTGTACTGGGGACCAGGGGCCTGGCTTTATGTGCTGGGGGATCAGATGATGGCACCTGGAGACTGTAGGGGTCTGTTAGCTTATATGCTGTTGAGTTGGGGTATTAATGGTGGTGTCTGGTGTGTGTTAAGGTCAGGTGGGGATTTTCTGTGTTTCCCCAGGGCTACACTGACATGAAGGTCTGGCCCCTGGAGGATGCCTGCCCTTCCAGGGCTGCACTGAAGCATGTGAAGGTTTAGCCACTGAAGGACACCTGCCCACCTTGGACTGTACTGAGGCATGTGGTAGTTCTCCCGTGATCACGTGTGAAGGCACATGAGGGGTCCTGGTGTTGGTGTTTGCTTGCTCCACCATCCTGGGATTCAGGATCTCCCACTGGTTCACTGAAGTGGAGCTTGCTGCAGGCTTGCTTGGATGCTTCCTATCCTGGGTTGCACTCTGCTTTTACCCGAGAGAGAGAAATCATTTTTGTCAATCCTCCAAGTCTCCTGGACTAAACAACTGCTCCATCCCCTCTTTCTGCTGGCTCCACTGTTCCAGGATTTGTTCTGGGGTCCTATTTTGTGGTTGTTTGGTTGTTTGGAGGTGAATATGGGAGAGGAACAGCAATTTACTACTTACTCTGCCATCTTGGCTCCTGGAAGTCCTATTTCTATAATTTTATTCTTTGCTTTCTGTTAGGTTTTTCCATGTTTGAAAATGGAATATCAATGTTATCTGAAGTCTTTCTCTTTCCCTATATTTTAAAATAATTTTATTGATTTTTTTATCTGCTCTCAGAATTTATTAGTTTTCTTTTTTAAAATTTAAATTAGTTTATTTTGAATTATCAACAATCACTTCCATAGGTTTGTGAGTTTAAACTTTTTCTCCCCCTCCCTCCCTACCTCCCTCCTCAAGATATAGGCTATACATATACAATCCTATTAAACATATTTTCACATTAGTAATGTAAGTAAGAATTAGAACCAATAGGAGGAATCACCAGAAAGAGGAAACGAAACACAACAGAAGGAAAAAATAGCAAATAGTATGTTTCAATCTGCATTCAAACTCCATAGTTCTTTCTTCTTTGTGGATACCATTTTCCAACATGTGGCCTTTGGAGATGTCTTAGATCTTTGTATTGCTGAGAGGGGTTAAGTCTATCAACGTTAGTCATCACACAACGTGGCAGTTAATGTGTATAACATTCTCCTGGTTCTGCTCACTTCACTCAGCATCAGTCCATAAAAGTCTTTCCAGGTTTTTCTAAAGTCAGCCTGTTCATCATTTCTTATAGCACAATAGTATTCCATTACATTCATATACCACAACTTAGTCATCACACAACGTGGCTGTTAATGTGTACAACATTCTCCTGGTTCTGCTCACTTCACTCAGCATCAATACATAAAAGTCTTTCCAGGTTTTTCTAAAGTCAGCCTGTTCATCATTTCTTATAGCACAATAGTATTCCATTACATTCATATACCACAACTTGTTCAGCCATTCCCCAGTTGATGGGCATGCTCTCAATTTCCAATTCTTTGCCATCACAAAAAGAGTTGCTATGAATATTTTTGTACATGTGGGTCCTTTTCCCATTTGTATGATGTCTTTGGGATATAGCCCTAGAAGTGCTATTGCTGGGTCAAAGGGTATGCACATTTTTATAGCCCTTTGGGTATGGTTCCAAATTGCTCTTCAAAATGGTTGGATCATTTCACAACTCCACCAACAATGCGTTAGTGTTCCAATTTTCCCACATCTTCTCCAACATTTATCATTTTCCTGTTCTGTCATGTTGGCCAATCTGATGGGTGTGATATGGTACCTCAGAGTTGTTTTGATTTGCATTTCTCTAATCAATAGTGATTTAGAGCATTTTTTTCATATGAATATAGATGGGCTTAATTTCTTCATCTGAGAACTGCCTGTTCATATCCATTGACCATTTATCAATTGGGGAATGACTTGTATTCTAATAATTTTAACTTAATTCTCTATATATTTTAGAAATGAGGCCCTTATCAGAGACACTGGTTGTAAAAATTCTTTCCCAATTTTCTACTTTCCTTCTAATCTTGGTTGTACTGGCTTTGTCTGTGCAAAAACTTTTAAATTTAATGTAATCAAAGTTATCCATTTTGTTTTTTGTAATGTTCTCTATCTCCTGTTTGGTCATGAATTCTTCTGTTCTCCAGAAATCTGATAGATAAACTATTCCCTGCTCTCCCAGTTTGCTTACAGTATCAGCATTTATATCTAAATCATGAATCCTTTTTGGCTTTATTTTGGTATATGGTGTGAGATTTTGGCCTATGCCTAGTTTCTGCCATACTCTTTTCCAGTTTTCCCAGCAGTTTTTGTCAAAGAGTGAGTTCTTACTCCAGAAGCTGGGCTCTTTGGGTTTATCAAATAATTGATTACTATAGTCATTGACTATCAATTCATTGATCTCCTCTTTTTCTATTTTATTCATGTAAAGACACAGTAGTCAATTCATTTAAGCATTTAGAGATTTAAAATTTCTCCTAAGAACTGCTTTTGCTGCAGCCCAGAAGTTTTGATATGTTGTCTCATTATTGTCATTCTCTTGAATGAAGTTATTGATTGTTTCCATGATTTGTAGTTTGACCCATTCATTCCTTAGGATTAGATTATTTAGTTTCCAATTATTTTTTAGTCTATCTTTCCATGGCCCTCTTTTACATATAATTGTTATTGCATCATGATCTGGAAAAGGTTGCATTTAATATTTCTGCCTTTTTGCATTGGATTGTGAGGTTTTTATGCCCTAATGTATGGTGAATTTTTGTGTATGTGCCATGTACCACTAAGAAAAAAGTATGTTCCTTTCTATCCACATTCATTGTTCTCCAGAGGTCTATCATACCTAACTTTTCTAAAATTCTATTCACCTCCTTAACTTATTTCTTGTTTACTTTGTGGTTAGATTTATCTAGTTCAGAGAGGGGGAGGTTGAGGTCCCCCACTAGTATAGTTTTACTGTCTATTTCTTCCTGTAACTCCCTGAACTTCTCCTCTAAGAATTTGGATGCTGTACCATTTGGCGCATATATGTTTAATAATGATATTACTTCATTGTCTATGGTATCTTTTAGCAGAATGTAGTTTCCTTCCTTATCTCTTTTGCTAAGATCTATTTTTGCTTTTGCTTTGAGATCAGGGTTGCTACTCTTGCTATTTTAACTTCAGTTGAAGCATAATATATTCTGCTCCAGTCTTTTACCTTTACTATGTGTGTGTTGCTCTTTTTCAAATGTGTTTCCTGTAAACAACATATTGTAGGATTATGGTTTTTAATCCATTCTGCTATCCACTTCCATTTTATGGGAGAGTTCATCCCATTCACATTCACAGTTATGATTATGATCTGTGTCTTTCTCTCCATCCTTCTCTCCCCCCCTCCTGTTTATGCTTTTCTTTCTCCTTTCTCCTTTTCCCTCCTCACTAGTGTTTTGCTTTTGACCACCACCTCCCTCAGTCCTGCCTCCCTTCTATTAGTCCCTTCCCTTTTCTTCCCCTTTACTCTTACTACTTCTTCCCTCCCTTCTATCCCCCCTCCCTTTTCTTTCCCCTTTTCCCTCCTACTGTCTATCCGGCAAATTAGATTTCTATACGTAACTGATTATGTTATTCCAAATAACATAATCCAAATCTGATGAAAGTAAGGTTCTAACAATGCTCATCTCCCTCCCTTTCTTCCCTCTGCTATAATTGATTTTTATGTCTTTTCCTGTAATGTAATTTACCCTTGTCTGCCTCCTCCTTTCCTTGTCTATCAGTTCATTTTCTTAGATCAGATTAATCCACTTACTTGAATCCATTTAACCCACTTGATTAGATTTTTTTTTATCATTAAGCCAACTCATATTCACCCCCTTTATGTATACCTCTTTAACATGGTGTAATAACAATGCAGTTCTCAAGAGTCACAAGTGTCATCTTCCCTTATAGGGATGTAAACAGTTTGCCCTTATTAACAACATATTGTATCTTTCTGTCCCATTTACCTTTTTATGTCTGTCTTGAGTCTTGTATTTGAAGATCAAATTTTTAGCTGAGCTCTAGTCTTTTTATCAGGAAGGTTTGGAAGTCCCCTATTTCATTGAATGTCCATCTCCTTTCCTGAAAAATCACACTTATTTTCGCTGGGTAGTTGATCCTTGGTTGCAATTCAAGCTCCTTTGCCTTATAGAATATCATGTTTCACACCCTAAGGTCTTTTAATGTAGAAGCTGCAAGGTCCTGAGCAATCATGACTGTGGTTCTATGATATTTAAATTATTTCTTTCTGGCTGCTTGCACTATTTTCTCTTTGACCTGGTAATTTTGGAATTTGGCTACTATATTCCTTGGTGTTTTTGATTTGAGATCTCTTTCAGGAGGTGATCGGTGAATTCTTTCTATGACTATTTTATCCCCTAGTTCTAGGACCTCAGGGCAGTTTTCCTTTATGATTTCCTGAAAGATACTGTTCAGACTCTTTTTTTTATTGTGCTTTTCAGGTAGACCAATAATTTTTAAATTGTCTCTCCTAGATTGATTTTCCAGGTCAGTTGTTATACCAGTGAAGTATTTTACATTTTTATCTACTTTTTTATTCTTTTGTTTCTGTTTGACTGATTCTTGTTCTCTCATAGAGTCATTAGCTTTCATTTGCCCAATTCTAATTTTTAACAAAATGTTTTCCTCTATTAGATTTTGTACCTCCTTCCCCATTGGGCCAATTGTATTTTTTAGGGACTCGTTTTCTTCAGTGTACTTTTTTTCCATTTGGCCAATTGTATTTTTTAAGGACTTGTTTTCTACAGTTAATGTTTTCCTACTTTTTCCAAGCTATTGACTCTCTCTTGCATGCCTCTCATTTCTTTTCCCATTTTTTCTTCTACCTCTTTCATTTGACTTTTAAAATTCTTCTTGAGCTCTTCTAAGAAGGGTTTTGGGGCTTCAGACCAGTTCATATTCCCTTTGGAGGTTCCAGATGTGGGTTTGTTGACAATGTTGTCCTCTTCAGAATTTCTGCCTTGATCTTCACTCTTCCCGTTATAAGAATCTATCATACGTTTCTTTTTGCTCATGGTGTTTGCTTATTTCCTGGCCTTTAAAGAGATTGGGCTCTCCTGCTGGGGAGCAGAGGGCACTGACCCAAGCTTCTTGTGTTGGAAGACTAGGGCCTGGTTGATGGCTTTGTGTGCTGGGGCTTTCAATGTTGGCACTTGGAGGCTGTAGGATTCTGGCAGCCTACCTGGTGTTGGACTGGAATCAACAACACTAGAACTCTAGGGGTAGGATTGGGTAGTGTGGCCCCTGGAGGTTGCCTGCTTTTCCTTTCCTTTTGCTTTCCTCAGCTCCTTTCAGATGGGTGTTGCAGGATTTTTATCTACCCCTTGGAGTGCTTCACAGAGTTTTACTGAAGCACTGGGAGACTGCTGTAGAATACCAAGGTACCTGCTGGTTTTCAGAGCTGGTTTCCACCAGTTCACCTGCCCTCACTGAGGCAGTGGGAGTCCAGGTGTTGGTGTTTGCCTACTCTACCACCTGGGTTTCAGGATCTTCTCCTGGTATGCTGAGGTGGGGTTTTCAGCTAGCTTCCTGGGATGCCTCCTGTTCCATAGTGCAGCTTTCCCATTAATCCCTCAAGCTACCTGGGCTACTGTACTGCTGCTCCCTGTCTTTCTTCTGGTTCAGCTGATCCAGCACAGCAGCTCTATAGATCTTCAGTTTAGTAGTCAGTCTAATACCTCTTCTCTCCCATACTTGTCTTTGGAGCCTCCCAAACACTGAGCTAGTTCTGGCAACGCGTACATCAACCTAATTATCAATGCGTACATCCCTAGAAAATATACTGCCACAGTAAGTGAACTTATCCACAGCATTCAGAATGTCTCCCTTTACTGTAACTGATGGTTCCACATATGGATGGTGTGGTGTGGCTTATAGAGCACCTGTGTTTCCTTGGTGTTAATTGCTAGGCCAAAATTAGTACAAGCAGCAGAGAATCAATCCATACTTTGTTGCATCTCAGCTTCAGAAGCTGCATTGAGTGCACAATCATCTGCAAACAGAAAATCCTGTACCAACACTCCCTCTACTTTGGTCTTGGCTTGTAGCTTTTTTCAAGTTGAGGAGTTTACCAGTAGCTGACTTTGATGCCGTGTTCATCCTTATTGAAGGCATTTGACAACATGGCTGAAAATATCATGCTAAAAAGCATAGGAGCAAGCACACAGTCTTGTTTCACTCCATTGATGACTAGGAAAGCACGAGAGTTTTGTCCATTATCCAGAACCCAGGTAAGTGTGTTGTCATGAAATTGGTGATAAACTTCTCTGGGCAACCAAATTTTGACATAATTTTCCATAAGTCCTCATGACTGACAGTGTCAAAGGTCTTGGTCAGATCTATAAATGTTGTATACAGACCTCTGTTCTGCTCCTGGCATTTCTCCCAGAGTTGTCAGGCAGCAAACACTATGTTGACCATTCCTCAGCCCTTTCTGGAGCCACATCGGCTCTCAGGTAGATGACTGTCTTCCAGGTAAAGGATCAGTGGCAGGGGTGGGGAGCCTGTGGCCCCAAGGCCACAAGTAGACCTCTAGGTCCTCAGGTGTGGTCCTTTGACTGAATCCAAACTTCACAGAACAAATGCCCTTAATAAAAGGATTTGTTCTGTAAAACTTGGACTCAGTCAAAAAGCTACACTCAAGGACCTAAAAGGCCACATGTGGCTTCATGGCCACAGGTTCCTCACTCTGGAAGAGCCTATTAAGGAAGACTGTGGCAAGAATCTTGCCAGCAATGACTAAGAGAGAGATTCCTTCCCCCTCCCCCCCTCCGCCCCAGTGATTGTTACAGGACAATTTATTTCCTTTCCCTTTATAGACACAGACAGTGGAGGAATCCTTGAACTCCTGGGGGATAACTTCTTCTTGCCATATAACCTGGAAAATTTCAGTCAGCTTTTATATGGGCAATGGACTCCCTACCTTGTAAATCTCAGCTGGAATAGTATCAGCACCAGGTGCTTTGCCTACAAAATGATTCATCCAATATTTCTAGATATTCTTCTTATGGTAATTTCAATGAACATATTTTGTTTAAAATAAGCTAGGAATCAAAAGACTTGAGCTATAGATCTTTAAACAAAGAAGGTTGTACTAAATAATTTCCAGAAATAAGCACTATTCTAAATATTCATGTATCTGATTAGGCTAGCAATCTTCACGACTGCCTTCCCTCCCAATTTTCTCCCAGTCTGACCAGCCACTCTCCATTAGGTGGAAATACAACCAGTGAAGAAAACAAGTAAAGAAAAATGCTTTGTCATTTAAAAATCCCAAACTTGCTTTTGCTTTCTAGATAGTGTATTCTTCAGTAAAGGGATGTAAAATATAGCAGCTAACCCGTTACCTTAGATGGACATGTAGTTTCACCACTTAAAAAAGCAGCTCAAGGCTTGCTACCTTTTCCAGCCCTGTTGATCAACTTAGTAGGAATATACTCTAGGAAATTACATGTGAGGATTATTTCATATAATTTGTACATCTCCTCTCCCTCCCCTGTCAATCCTCGATCTAGTTGAAGTCAGTCCTCTCTTCACTACTTCTGAGAAGGAAGTGAAGGCTACAAGCTAGATTGGCTGTGGATGTGACAACCTCAAGTTCCAGCCCAAAAAGAGAAGGACACAGTGACCAGCTTCCCATACCCAGTTCATCAAATTAATCAGACAGTGAAGAATGTGTTCAAATTTGTAAAATCGGCATTTTTCCACAGGATTTTCCCACAGTGGTCATTCCAGAGTTCTACTGAGGCACATAAGGGGATATTAAATTGTCTCTATCAATACAGCCCTGATTGCTTTTACAATTGTTTAAAAAAGTGTCTCTCTGCACCAGAGAGCCTTAAAGCACAGGGACTGAACTAGGGCCCAGGTCATGCACGAAGGCAAGGAGAGGTAATGGGTTCATCAAAGAGGCCTGACGTGCAGGAAGCAGGAACAAGTGCCAATTGGAAGCTTTGTTCCTCATACTCCAGAGTTAGGTGTCAGACCCAATGTAAACAGAGAAGAGTACTGGAGTGAGAAGCAGTCCCAGGCCTCAAAGCTATGTTCTGAGCCAGGAGGAGGGAGAGAAGTGAGCAAAAACTTTGTGACTTTGTATCTGGAATGGAATTTCTGATCTAGCCTCTAGTCCTGCTTAAAGGCCACAGTCCAATGGAGCTCAGATCAAAAGGAAGCCTTCAGTTCTATTGTTTAAGAGAAATTTAAAAGATATACAATGCTTTCCGGCTGGCTGATAATGGATAAGGTTAATAGTAGTCTACTGGAGCTCCAAGCAAAGGCTGTCTCACAGTCTTGCTATATACACAGTCTCAAATCTAGGTCAAAAGTTTGCATATCTTGGGGGATGAGTGGTGGGAAGGCAGAGGTCTAAGAAGCAATTAGCCCTGCATCAGACTGCTTTGGGTGCACTGAAAGCTTATAGGACCCCAGGCCAGACCCACATCTGAGATCCTTGAAGAATATAACATTCAATACCAAAAGAAAGAAGCAATAAGTCCCAAGAAAATAGAAAACAAGGCCAAACAAGGTGAATAGCTCAATAAATTCACAGAGAGTGGCCAAAACACAAAGTCCCCATTTGGGAAGCAATTTTGAAAGTAATGCTGGAAGAATAAATAAACAAAAAAAAAAAAATCTGACCATAAAGAGTTTTTATGGTTTACAAGGATACCCAAGACACAAACCCATAAGATAATGACTCCAAAGCATCCACAAGCAAAGCCTCAAAGAAAATCACAATTTTGGCATTAGTTCAACTAGAATTCCTGGAAGAAATGAAGCAAAAGGCTTTTTGTTTTTGTTTTTTAAGAAATATAAAAATGACTTTACAAATGAAATGAAAATGTTGAGGAAATAATTAGAAAAGAAATGAGAGCTTTGAAGAAAAGATGTGGAAGGAGAACTAATAGCTTAGCATAAGAGGTACAAAATCTCATCCAAGTAGTGTAATTTTTGAAAATTAAATTGGACACCCCAGCCTCCCTCAGCTCCCTCATCTGACCTCCCTTCCCCTTTGTGCCTTCTCCTCAGGGGATCCTTGCCCTCCAGACTTCAGGCAGGATTCTGAAGCCAATTCATCATAAGTTCACCCCAAAAAAGCACAACAAAACTCCATCTCAGACTCACGCCCCACCCCCACCCCAGCAGGCACCTCACGCCACCATCACCGTGGACAAAATCACACATTCTTAGGGACATTGACAAGCTACAAAAAGAGCACAAACCTGCCTACCAGGAAAGTACCCTTTGGACTACTAGTTAAATAAATAATGTCTCTGATATACTTGAGGTGTAGACTATTACTGGTGATCTCAGACTCCAGTGTCTGTACAAGAGACAGTAGAAACATTTATAACCGATTTATTTGAAGATACCTATCTCCTCTCCGTATATGCCCACAGGGTAATTCAGTATCCCAAAGACAGTTATCTGGCCAGAAAGACCTCAGGTTTACAGGAAGGATTAGGTTTAACACTTGAATGTCAAGGGACCCTTTAACCCAGGAGTTAACCATCTCTTTCTCTTCTATTTCTTCAACTGCTTGAGTTCCCAGTCTGCAGTTGCTACTTCCCATCTTCAACACCTTGTCATATTACCCTTTTCTTGGGTACAGTATGACCTTCTATCTGGAGAACCTTGGATTTGTCTTTTTTTTATATAAAATTTAGATAAAATGTTTTTAATTTTAAAAAAGAGAACATTAAATTGGACTAATTAAAAGTTAAGAACTCCACAGGAAAACAAGAATTTTTTTTTTTGGTTAGGCAATGGGGTTAAGTGACTTGCCCGGGGTCACACAGCTAGTAAGTGTTATGTGTCTGAGGACAGATTTGAACTCAGAACCTCCTTACTCCAAGGCTGGAGCTCTATCCACTGTGCCACCTAGCTGCCCCCAAAACAGGAAATATTAAAACAAAGTTAAAAGACTGAAAAAAATAGTAGAATAGTGTATCTCACCAACCAAAAGAAAATCCCAAAACTATTTATGCAATAACAACATTGTTAAGACAATAAAGTTTGAAAGATTTAAGAACTCCTATCAACACCATAAGTAACCATAATTGAAGAGAACCAATGATGAAACATGAGAGTGCAGATTGAGACTTTTTTTGGACTTGGAAAATGAAGGGAATTATTTCTTTTTATTATGCATATTTGTTATGAGGGCTTTTTTAACCCCAATGGAGGAAGCAATGTAGGAGGGAGAGAAAACAGTTTGGTTTTTTTTTTGTTAACTGAAACAATAAAATTAATTTTAAAAACAAAAAAAAATCTCTTAGAAACTTATAATGTGGTAAAGATTTGGCATCCCTCCCCCACCTCCAGCTCATGAGGCTCCAGGGACTGGAAGGTCCTGGATGGTCGGCCTGGAAACATTAAGTGGGTAATGATGTGGGACAATTCTTGGTATTGAGTCAGAAACAGTCTTCTTGAAAGAAGGTAATGATCCTTTTAGTTCTCTTGCTATGTAGAGACTCCTAACCCAAGATGAGGATTGGTGTCTTTGTAGGAAATGTCATCATTTTCTCTGTAGACTAGATGTTCTTGCTTGTGGTCTTTGCTTTATATCAAGAGCTTTGAGAACTGCAAAGATTTGGCATCACCCACCACATGGACTTTACTATTTATATCTAATAATCAGCACTTTTGAAGGAGGGAGGGATTTCTGGTCTTCATTTTTTCCATATTGGGTTACTTTGCAGGGATACACACACATACACACACACACACACGTGTATGTATACATATATACATATATATATACACATACACATATACATACATACACACAAATATATATTGGTTTGATTTAAAGGAGGACAAGAAAATATGACAGAGGAAACAACATAGCCAAGCTCTCCCCACAATTATTCCAACAAAGTTTAAGAAGAGCTTCAGACTGAGTAGTGAACAGGAAGTCTAAATAGAAACTATAGTCTGTCATCATTCAAACTCAAGTTCACAGATTCAGCCTGACAAAGTATCAAGGTAGGAAAGATGAAACAGGTGTCGGACAGCTGTCCAATTGTTCTGTCCCCAGAGAAGATCTCAGATTCAGCACCTGGGCTCAGACCAGAACTACACCATGAGTCTATTGTTCTGAACCTGCAGAGTCCACTGGGTAAACAATTATGGGCTGAGATCAGCAACAATCTAGTGGATCTCCACCTGAGACAAGTATTCAATTGTGCTGCCTAGGCCCAAATCAGACTCGGGATCCTGAATAGTCCAGAAAGTCAGTGAGCAGATCATGCCCTAGATTAGACAACATAGGTCCCAATGAAAGTCTGCAGTTCCTTGTGCTAAGCTGCCATGTGATAGTTGAAGAACATAGTATTTAATAGAGAGCACATATCTATGAGACACTACATAGTACAGGCCAGGGACCATACAGTCCTTCTGGGAACAACAGTCTTCCTAGAAGAATGAAGAGAATAGCTTTAACACAAAGCTCAAATCTAAAAAGTAAGGCTGGAAGCATGAGTAAACAAAAAACAATCCCACTATAAAGAGGTATTATGGTGATAGGGATGCCCAGGACACAAACCCAGAAGATGAAAATAACTCCAGTAAATCAATCAATAAACATTTACTAAGTGTTTGGTATGTGCCAGACACTATGCCAAGCCCTGAGGATACAAAAAGAGGTTAAAAAAAAATCCAATTCCAAAACACCTCTAAGGAAGCATGAGTTTAAAAAAAGTTTAAAATGGTATTATGGATTAACTGAGAGTGTTAGCAGAAAAAATTGGAAAATAAGTGAAACCTCTGGAGGAAAGACTTAGAAGGAAGATTAACAGCTAAGCACAAAAGATATAAAATCTCACCCAAGTAACAGACTCCTCAAAATTTAGAATGGGCCAAACAAGAGTTAATGACTGTTTGAGACAATAAGAAATATTAAAACAAAATCAAACGATTGCAAAAAATAGAAGATGAAAAGTATCACCTATCAAAAATAACCAACCTGGAAAAGAGATCAAAGAGAGATAATTTAAGAGCCACTGAACTACCTGAAAGCCAGGAACAATAACATAAAAAAGAGCTGGTATCATATTTTAAGAAATCACAAAAGATAACTACCCAGACTTATTAGAATAACAGAGCAAAATGGAAATGGAAAAAACCACTGATCATCTCCTGAAAGAAATCACAAAACGAAAACTCCCAGCAATATCATAGTTAAAACCCAGAGTTTCTAGGTCAAACAAACAAACAAACAAAAAGAATACTATAAGCAGCCAGAATGAAAGAGTTTAAGTACTAAGGAATCACATTATAAAGGCGTCATCACTATAGAGGAAAATACACATTTGACGATTATTGCTGTGAATGGAATAATTCACCCATAAAAACAGAATCCATTAGTATGTTGGTTGCAAGAAATGAACTTGAAATTTAAAGATTCTCACAGTCAAAATAAGGGTCTAGAACAAAATATGTTATACTTCAGCTGAACTGAAAAAAAAGGTGTAGCAATTATGATCTCAGACAAAACAATGGCAAAAATATACTTAAAAGGGATAAACGAGGAAACTACATTTTGCTGAAAAGTGGTATAGACAATATATTAATATCATTTATGGTGAAACAACAAAAGTGATATCATTCTCCCTAGTTGTTAGTGCTCTCTTCCTTTTTATTTATCTAATCAAATGTTGTTTCCTCCCATTAGGATGTGAGATACTTACATCTTGTGCTTAATACAGGTCTAATGTTTAATACAGGTCCAAGCCTGTTTTATTTACAAAAACTTTGTCTTTAGATTCCTAGCACCTAGCACAATCTCTTTCACATAGTGCTTTAATAAATGCTTGTTTAACAAAATTAAATTGAATCACTTCTTTCACTACTGTCATTTTTCACACTTCTTATTGGTAACTTGATGAGGATATCACTGTATACAGACCTCACATTTAGAGTATGGATAGTTCATATTTACTGATGGTCTAAAATTTTGTGATTCCTAGCATCCACTTTCCTTTTTTTCTACCCCTCTTACACCAACCATCTCTATAGTAACAGAAGAAGGCTACATAGGATTTAGGGAGAGTTTGTATTTTTCTTTGTTTCTTAAATTGCTATGGGCTAAGAATTCATTACCAAGTAGCCAGCCTAATTATTCTAGGGTGGTTCATAGAAAGCAATCATAGGGGTAGCTAGGTAGTACAGTGGATAGACCTTTGGAGTTGGGAAGACATGAATTCAAATCCTGCCTCAGACACACAACACTCGCTAGCTGTGTGACCTTGGGCAAGTCACTTAACCCCATTGCCCAGCCAAAAAAAAGAAAAAAGAAAAAAGAAAAAGAAAAGAAAGCAATCACAGCCTGTTGCCTATATTGTACCTGAAAGTTTTCATGTATGGTAGAACCTGCCAGAGTTTGTACTCCATCATCATAGACTTTGAGAACTCTTGGGTCACTTCTATTATATTATGAAAATAACTGACTTTTTATTATTCTATGCCCTTTAAAGTTTTCCATCTCTTTTCTCATTTTATTGTCATTTTATGTCTTTTTCTTTCCTTAAAAAAATTTGTGTAGGTCATTGTTCGAATTCCACTCACTTTAGGTGGGTTTCCCATAGGGGAATTTTTAATGATGTCCCATAAATATAAAGCTGAGTCAGTTATTGAGAGGACTTCAAACTCCTGAGTCATCACTATAACATCATTTATAGGTTATTAGTCATTATTAATGTGGAAACATGAGGGTGTATGAAATATACAGTTTATAAGGTCAACATTCAATAATATGTTGAAAGATATGACAACTTGCCGGTAGCATTATTTGAGTCAGATCAAAAGAAGGGATATATATCTAGAGACTAGAGAATAAAGGGAGGTTAATTTTTTTTTACCACAGTCTCAGTATTTATCCTCAACTTAAATATTGTTAAAAAATACACTGAAGTGTCACCGCCTTATTTTGAGTGTAGCACCCCTTAAGGATTTGTGATAGAGGGGCCCTTCCCTCTCACTTCAAAACAAATGTCCTCTGTCTCCATCAGCCTTGATGACATCTTTAATTGGGTGCTGAACCAGAACTCAGTGAATATGTTAAAGGGACAATGCCTGCCAATTAGACCTCTCCTTCTTGCTGTCTTTGAGTCTTAAGTCATGGAGTTTTGTTCTCAGAGGTGCAGATTGCCAGTGGGATGATGCTCTCCCCACTCTCCAAACCCACTGGGCCCAGCCACGAAACTCATAGCCTCCCAAGCTAGTCGACATGGAGCCACTTCCTGTTTGTGTTTCCTTTGGTATAGGGCCGTGTGAAATCTCAACAGGCAGCTAGTTAGATACCTTTTTTCCCTTGCTAGGCATCTGAGCAGTGTTGAATCAGTTTTAGTCATAACATCAATAGCAGCACACTGGCCAAGAGAGAAAGAGTTGCCACAGAGAGAAACCACTGCAGAGAATGGAGAAGATTTGATAGTGATCAAGCTGTACTCAGTGCAGGTGAAATGTCAAGCAGCTAATGAACAATCAATCCTGTTTCAAATGTCTCAAGGCTTGAAGAGCAGACTCTCAACAGAAAATCATTTTTATTGCTTAGTATTCCCTTTCTGTGAGAATAAAACCGACTATACCATATTTGATTTATGTTTGTATTCTGGGTACTGTTTCTTTTTTTTGTTTAACTTTCTGCCCTCCTGCTGTGGAGGGACTCTTAGACTAGAGCCCAAAATAGAATTGTTCCTCAGGAATCGGAGGTGGGATAGAGAAACTTACCATTTCTATTAATTTACAGACTTGTTGCCATACCAAAAATATTCCAAAAGAATTTATAAAACTAGAAATTTGAATTGGAGCACTGTGGACCATAGTTCCCTACAAATCCAGTGCACATTATCAAGGCAGTTCAAGGACAATGAATGACAAAGTTTCCTAGCCTCTGTGTCCTCAGCTTAGTATTACCTGGCTAGCCCTTTTCTAGATAGAATTTTAAATAGCTATAATATAGTATAGTATAGTATAGTATAATTTTAAATAGCTATTATATAGTTTGCTTTCTAGAGCCACCATTTACCCAACCATCTCAGTAAAGCAAAAGAAAGCAACTGTTCTGCACTGGGTTTTATAAAATATTTGATGTAAATTTTTATTTATTTATTTATTTTTTACCTTGAGGTAAAAGTGTTTTAGATAACTACTTCACTAATTTATAACCATGAAGTCATTATGGCTGTAAAGGTCTTTAAAGAGGATCTAGTACTGCTGAAAAAAAGGTAGAGAAAATCACACAAGTGTTTCTGATTGGGTCCACTATAAATTTGTTACATGACCTCAATAAGGCCCTCACTGCTGCTAAGTAAATCTATACCTGCCTTATCAACTCACTATCCCGTTCACCACAGCAATTCTTTCCCTCCCCTTTTTTATCCCTCCTCATGCCTCCCATGGCTCCTGATCCCTCACCCTCTCAGCTGAGATCCTTGACCCATATTTTACAGAAAAAAATTGAGGCCATTCACCACGAGCTCCCTCTTCTTCTCTCTTCCTCATCTCCTATCGCTCAGGTGCCTTCTGCCGCTCTCTCCTTCTTCACCCCATCTCACCTGATGAAGTGGCCTTACAGTTTGCAAGGGCTAACTCCTAAACCTGTTCAAGTGATGGAACCCATTCCTTCCTGTCTCCTACAAGATTGCCCCTCTATTATCCCAACTCTCTCACTTATTTTTAATCCCCTTGTCTACTGGCTAATCCTCAAAAAATCCTCACTTGATCCTCCCATCCCCGTGAACTATCATTCTATATTTCAATTCTGCCCTTTGTAGCTAAACTCCTTGAAAAGGCCTCCACTTTCACTACTCTCCTTGTCCTCTTAAACTACTTCCAATCTGGCTTTCCAACATTATCATTCCACAGAAACTGTTCCCTCCAAAGTTGCTAATGATTTTTTAGTTGCCAAGTCCAGCAGCCTTTTCTCAATCCTCATTCTCCCTCATTTCTCTGCAACCTTTGACATTATTGATCATTCTCTCCTCCTTGATATTCTCTTCTCTCTAAATTTTTGGGACACCACTCTATCCTGGTTTTCCTCCTACCAATTTGACCTTTCCTTCTCAGTCTCCTTTACTGGGTCATCATCCAGACTACACCCTCTAATATTAGGTGTCCCACAGGGATCTTCCCTGGGCTTTTTCTTCTCCCCTATATTACTTCATTTAGTGAGTTCATTAGTTCCTACGTATTCAATTACTGTTTCTATGCTGATGATTCTCAAATCTACCGATCCTGCCCTAATCTCTCTGCTGACTTCCAATCTTGCATCTTTAACTGTCTTTCAGACATATTAAACTGGTTGTCCAGTAGACAAAGAAACTTACTATGTCCCAAACTGAACTTATTATCTTTTCTCCTGAGCCCCTCCCCCATCTTCTCTATTATTGTAGAAGGCAGCATAATCCTTCTAGATCCTCAGCCTTACAACCTAGGAGTTATCCTTGACTTCTCACTATCTCTTAACTCCTCAATGTTCCATCTTTTACCAAAACCTGTCAATTTTACCTTTGCAACATCTCTCCAATACACCCTCTTCTCTCCCCTGACACTGCCAGTCCAGGTCCTCATCACCTCACATCTGGACCATTGGTAGGTCTGCCTGCCTCAAGTCTCTCTCCATTCCACTTGATCTTCCAACCAGCTGCCAAAGTGAGAGCAGGCCTGATCATGTCACCCACCTACTCAATAAACTCCAGTGGCTTTCTATCACCTGCAGGATACAAAATGCTGTTTTACATTCAAAGTCCTTCATAATCTCTTCTATCTTTTCAGTCTTCTTACTCCTCACCCCCCTACATGTACTCTTTAGTCCAGTGACACTGGCCTCCTGGCTATTCCATGAACAACACACTCTATCTCTCAGCTCTGGGCATTCTCTCTGGCTGTACTGCATGCCTGGAATACTTTTCCTGCTCAATTCTTTGTTCTGACCTCCCTGATTTCCTTTAACTCCCAAGGAAGATTCTGTCTTTTACAAGAAGTCTTTCCCATCCCCTCTTAATTATAGTGCTTTCCCACTGTTAAGTATTGCTTATTTATCCTGCTTTGTATGTACAGTCAGTCCTCAACATTTGTACATTTAGCTTTTCCAACTTCAAGCTTTGGTATGATTTTATTAGTAACCTCATTTTCACTTTTGTTGGCCACTATGCACATTCCCAGCTATATACAGTTGAGAAAAAAAATAAGGGGCAAGTACAAGTTTTTAGAGCTAATGGCATCCTGCTAGGAGCTTCACTGGTCTTGTTCCCCTAGAGTTGTAAAAAATTCCCCATGCATTCATTGAATATTTTCATTGGTTGCCTTTAAAACTCAAATTTTATGTTGCAGTTATGCCCGTAAAGCATAGTGCAAGTTTTCTGGACTCTAAACTTTGCAAGTGTGCAAAGTCAGTGATCTGGCTTAGTGAGAAAATAAAAGTATTAGATAAACTTCATGCCAGAATGTCTGCAGCCTCTGTCTGAGGCAAGTTTGGTATTAAAGAATTAATGATTTGGTAAATCCAAAAAAGGGAGTAAAATATTCATAAAAGTGTTTGTGAATCTGCTCTAGAAAGTACTAAAGTAACCTCTTAAATGCAAGATGAGAGAAGTTAAAAATGGAAAAGAGGCTAAGTTTGTGGACAAATAAGATGGTCTACTCCCCAGTTGTCCTTGATGAGTTGCCTCTGGATGTAATTCTGAGCTGGAATGGGCCCAGGACTCACCCTAAAGCCTCTGCTTTTCATCTGGCAACAGTTCAACCACAGAGCCAAAAGAGATATTAGAGATGGCAGGTTGCCCCTTTCCCTTCTATCCCATTCAATAATCACCAGAGATCTATCATAGCTAAAATTTTTTAAACGCTATTCAGGTCCTTTAATTTTTTTTTTTTTTTGCTTATATTTTGATTAGATGTGTCCATTTCTGAAGGGTCACATAAAGGTCCCCCAGTATCATGGTTTTATTGGTTATTTCTTTCTCCAATTAAATTAACTTTCCTTTTTAATATTTCAATGCTAGTTTTTTATTAGGCATATGTGTATTAAGGATTAATATTCATCCGTTATTTATATTCCCTTTGCATATAGTGTATTTTCCCTGGTTATCTCTTTTTATCTTATCTATACACACATGTACTCAAGCACACACACAAGATAGCTTTATCTGAAATCATAATTGCTACCCTCACTTTTCTGAATTAAACTAAAGCATAATAGATTTTGCTCCAGAGCCTAATTTTCACTCTACATGAGTCCTTTTATTTCAAATGTGTTTCATGTAAACAACTCATTGCCAGATTCTGCTTTCTAATCCATTCCACTATCCTCTTGTAGATGAGTTTATCCCATTGACATCCACAGTTATAATTGTTTATTATACATTTCCATCCTGTACTCTTTAACTTTCCCCTCTCATTATTCTAGTCTCACTTTTTACAAATAAAAAGAATGAGGTAAGAGAGAGGGAATTTGCCTGATGTTTGATATTTTATACTTAAAACAACCTATTTCCTCTCTTTTGCAGCTCTTCTCTTACCCCTTTCCTCATCTCAGGTTTTTACTCTTTCTTCCTTTCCTTTTAATTCCTCTTTCACATTTCTTCACCCAACATTGAAATTTGTTTTGTTTATAACTATTCCCTTATCTATACTGCCCTCCTCATACTCTTCTCATGCTCTGGTTCCAGGAGTGCCGTACTGGAGCCACCTGGAACACACTGAATCTGCTCTTTTACACTTAGGATTTGGAAAAGATTTGGGCTCCTAGCTTGGTCAATGAGAGCCATGTGTTATACCCATCCAAAACTCCCTAAAATCTATCTTGACCTGCCTTATAGGGCATCTATTCTATCTCAGGATCTCTACAGGATTTCAGGATGGGTTGAGGGTGGCTAGAGGTGCATTTTTTTCCTATGACTTAGTAGAGTGGTACATCTCTAAGTCCCATAAAGTGTTTGCAGGGGAAGTTGGGATCCTCTGCAATCTTCACAGAATTCCTCTAAAAGAGGTAAAAAGCACACATTCAGATAAGACTCTCTCTTGGGCATATATTTCCAAGTGCTTTGGAGATCCCATTCCATTTTCTTCATTCTTCCTAGAAGATTCCTTGAACTTCACACTTATACTGTAATGGAACAGAATGGGGACACCAGTCATGAGCATGGGGAAAATGAGTTAGACGATAGACTGGTATATGAGGCTATTCATGAACTTGGAATAGAGACTGGAGAAAGCATAAGTATGGAGGACTGGAGGACAAGAAGAAGAAGAAGATAAGGATGAGGATGAGGATGATGATGATGATTGACAGTATCAAAGGCTACAGAGAGGTGAAGAAAGTTGAGGACTGAAAAAAGACCATTGGAAATAGCAATTAAGAGATCATTAATAACTGAAGAGGGCACTTTCAATTGAATAATGAGGTCAAGATTGAAACTGTAGAGTTAAGAGAGTGAGAGGAAAGGAAATAGAGACCCCTTATTATAGATGGCCTTCTCGAGGAGTTTAGCCATATAAGGGAAGGGAGATACGGGGTGACAGTTAGCATTGGTAGATGGATCAAGTTAGGGTTTTTTGAGGATGATGGAGACATGGACATATTTGTAGGCAGTAGCAAAGTAGCCAGTAGACAAAAAGATATGGAAAAACTATTTAAGAATACTCCCAAGGCATCAAATACTACCATGGGGAAGTGGTTTGGAAAAAAACTTTTGAAGACCTGCAGAAAACCAGCATATGTAGCAGAAAACTTGGACACAGTATTGAGGTTAGAATTGGGAGAGCTGGTTCAGGTGTGAAATAATTCACTTAGACCTTCTCTATTACCATTGGAAGCTTTATTACATGAAGCAGTATAGGTCTCCATAGCAAGAAAGCTAGATGAGACCCTGATATTTGGGGATGTTATGTTTATATAGAGATTTCAGAATGATGATGTAGTTTTAGAGGTTTATATGGAGGTTAAAGATTGAAGACAAGATAAGAAACAATAGGATGAAGGAGTCAAAGGGAATTCTTTATGGTTTAAGGATTTAGGGACAGGACATGAAGACACAGATTAAAAATTAAAAGGCAGGGGAAACATAGAATAAGGGACACAAAAGGAATTCTTTTGGTACAGGTTCAAGAGAAGGGGAAAAGGACTTTAGGATGCCTATTAAGTTACAGAGTAAGCTATGGGGTTTCACAAAGTACTGGAAAGGCAACCTTAATATTATTTTTAATACTTATGGTGCCATTTGAATACCCTTCAACAGTATCATCCACTAACAGGGATTTATAAAAAAGAAATTTATATAATGGGTTCTGGAAAAGAAGAGTATACCAGAATACATTACATACATTGATATAGTAAATCAATTATTAATAATGAAAATGAAAAAGTTAAAGTAATATAAGAAGTCAAAACAGCAAAAGAATAAAATAAACAACTTAACATCCATCAAAAATTATGTTTTAGATTCTTAAGCAACAATGAAATTTTAAGGAAGTATTTTCTTCAGTGAGCTTTTGGACTTCCTTTTCCATTTGGCCAATGCTGCTTTTTAAGGCATTCTTCTCCTAAGTGGCTTTTTGGACCTCTTTTGCCATTTGGGTTAGGCTATTTTTTAAGGTATCATTTTCTTCAGTATTTTTTGGGGATCTCCTTTAGCAACACTCTGAGTTTTTCCTCTACTTCTTTTGCTTGTTTCTCAAAATCCTTTTTGAGCTCTTCCATGGCCTGGGACCAATTCATACTTTTCTTGGAGGCTTTGGATGTAGGAGCTTTGGCTTCTTTGTCTTCTTCTGATTGTATGTTTTGATCTTCTTTGTCACCAAAGTAAGATAAAGTCTGACTCTTTGCACTGCTTGCTCATGATCCCAGCCAATTACTTGAGTTATAAACTCTTTGTTAAGGTAGGGGTCTGTTTCCAGTGTGGAGAATGTACTGTCCCAAGCTTCAGGGGTTTTGTGTAGTTGTTTTCAGAGATATTTCTAGGGACCTGAAAATTTTCAGTTCTTCCAAGGTGCTATGATCAAGGGCGAGGTGTTTACTCCTTTCTTGGCCTGTGCTCTGGTCTATGAGTAACCACAAGCACTCTTTTCTGTTTTGGAATTATGAAGAGGATTTCCTCTCCACCTCCACTACAAGCTCTACCACGCCAGTGCTCCTCCTCGCCCCAGGACTGCCCCTCACAACTGTGACCCAGATCCGAGGGCGGGCAAAGCAAGAGATTCCTGCCTCAGCCTTGGCAAAGAGATCCTTGCAATCCCCCTCGGATCAGCCACTGGATTCCCCCTCAGTCTGTGGGCCTGCAGCTCAGAAGGCAGCCGCCGCCCCAGGGCTGAGCTCAGGGACTGGAGCTGAGACCACAACGCTTGTCTCTCACCACAGACACAGACTTTTCCCACTGACCTTCTAAGTTATCTTTGGCGTTCATGGATTGAGAAGTGTAGAATCTGCCACAGCTGTCCATGATTCAGTCCTCTGAGGCCGGCTCCAGGTTCACTGTGGCCTGCGTGCCCATGCCAAAATGCCCTCCTCTCTCAGCCTGGTGCAATATACCTTTCCAATCAACCATTGAGGCTGTCTTGGGCTGGAAATTTGTTTCACTCTGTCTTTTTGTGGGTTCTGCTGCTTTAGAATTTGTTTAGAGCCATTTTTTTACAGGTATTTGGAGGGGTTTGGGGGAGAGCTCAAGCAAATCACTGCTTTTACTCTGCCATCTTGGCTCTGCCCTCACAACAATGAAATTAAAGGAGAGAGAGGATTCTAGAAAGACAGAAGAATAGGTCAGAAAAGTTTTGGCTTTCTGAATGTCCTCCACAAAAGTCAGGATAAAGCAGTTGTTCCCCTAAGACAACTTGAGAAGACCCCAGGAAAGACCTAATCTCCAGGGACAGAAGTTCAGCCTAAGTGAAATGTAAACACCTCTAGGCCTATTCTGCAGAATCAACAAACAACAATTTCTGGGGGCAACTGGCATTGGAAGGCAGCCTGAGCCTTAGAAACTAAGCTCATGGACTGTGTGGGAGTCTAGTAGCTGAGTAGGAGAAGATTGAAGGATCTTCTACTGTTGAGGGATGCCAAGCACAGCTGTGCTGACCAGATACTTCCTAGGCTGCTGCTATGGGGGAGAAGGGGCTAGCACATACCTGGTGAGAGCAATAGCAGAGGGACATGGAACCTGTTGGTTGGGGGCACTTGCAGCAGAGCAGAGTCCCTGGTTTCAGTTCCTGGGCAGAGAGGACAGCTGTAGTTTGCAGCTAGCAGAGGGTCTGCAGGAAGCAAGATCATTTACAGGACAGTGTGGCTGGGGGCCTTAGTTGTGGTTTAGCCGTAGAGAGGAGAGCCCAAGGTTAAACCCCAGGACAGACCACAGAAAATAATAGTAAGAAGGACCTGAGGCTTGGGGTATCATTTCCCATGTCTTGAGACTAGTACTTGATTACACTAATAGCTGTAAAAACAAAGTAAAACAAAAAATAAATAAAAATGAGTAAGCAAAGGAGAAAGAACTCAACCATAGATAGCTACTGTGGAGATAGAGAAGATCTGGGTTCATATTCAGAGGAAGATAACGGAGCTTAAAAAGCCACTCCTTTTTCTTTTCTTTTTTTTTAATGATTAATTTATTGATTTTTAATTTTCAACATTCACTTCCATAAGATTTTGATTTTTAAATTTTCTCTCCCTCCCTCCTTTCCCCCTTCCTCAAGATGGCATGCAATCTGATATGGGCTCTACTTATACATTCATATTAAAAATACTTTCACATTAGTCATGATGTAAAGAAGAATTGGAATTAATGGGAGGAACTATGAGAAAGAAGAAACAAAACAAAGCAACAAAAGAAAGGGAGAGCAAATAGTATGCTTTGATATGCATTCAGACTCCATAGTTCTTTCTCTGAATGTGGATAGCATTTTCCATTATGAGACTTTTGAAGTTGTCCTAGATCCCTGCATTGCTGAGAAGAGCTCAGTCTATCAACGTCAGTCACTGTCCAATGTGGCTGTTACTGTGTACAATGTTCTCCTGGTTCTGCTCATTTCACTCAGCATCAGTTCATATAAGTCTTTCCAGGTTTTTCTGAAGTATAACTATTCATCATTTCTTATAGTACAATAGTATTCCATTACATGCATATACCACAACTTGTTCAACCATTCCCCAATTGATGGGCATCCCCTCAATTTCCAATTCTTTGCCACCACAAAAAGAGCTGCTATAAATATTTTTGTACATGTGGGTCCTTTTCCCGTTTGTATGATCTCTTTGTGATGCAGACCTAGAAGTGGCATCATTGGATCAAATAGGTATGCACAATTTTATAGCCCTTTGGGCATAGTTCCAAATTGCTCTCCAGAATGATTGGACCAGTTCACAACTCCATCAACAATGCATTAGTATTCCAATTTTCGTCCATATTCTCCAACATTTATCATTTTCCTGTTTTGTCACATTGGCCAATCTGATAGGTATAATGTGGTACCTCAGAGTCATTTTGATTTGCATTTCTCTAATCAATAGTGATTTAGAGCATTTCTTCATATGACTATAGATAGCTTTAATTCCTTCATATGAAAACTACCTGTTCATATCCTTTGATCATTCATCAATCGAGGAATGACTGTACTCTTATAAATTTGACTCAGTTCTCTGTATGTTTTAGAAATGAGGCCTTTATCAGAGACAATGGCTGTAAAAATTGTTTCCAGCTTTCTGCTTCCCTTCTAATCTTGGTTACAATGGCTTTGTTTGAAGCCATACCTTTTTTAATGAGAAATGTTAAATGGCCCCAAGCACAAAAAGAGTTCTTGGAAGAACTTAAAAAGGATTCTAAAAATCAAATAAGAAAGATTGAAGAAAAATTAGAAAAAAATAAGAACAATCCAAAAAAATCAAGAATATTATGAAAAAAAGTTAACCAACTTGCAATAGAGAATAAAAAACTTAAGAAAATAATTTCTTGAAAACTAGAATTGGGCAAAGCAAAAATAGGGGGGAAAAATCCACCAATTACCACCTGAAAGAGATCCCAGGAGGAAAACTTACAGGAATATCATAGCCAACTTTCAAAGCTTCCAGGTTAAGAAGAAAATATTGGAAGCAACAAGAAAAAAAGATTTAAATATCATGGAGCTACAATAAGGATTACACAAGACCTAGCAGCTACTATGTTGAAAGACTGTAAATCTCTGAATACTATATTTCATAGAGCAAAAGAGGTGGGGTTATGACCAAGGGTAACTTACCTAGCAAAGTTAAATACAATCCTGAATAAAAAAAAATTGGACATTTAACAAACTATAAGACTTCTAGGTATTTGTGACAAAAACAGCATAACTTAAGGGAAAAATTAGCATATAACATCTAGGAGAAATATAAGGTAAATATTAAAGACCAATTATAAGGGACTCAATAAGGACAAATTGTTTACTTCTTACATGTGAAAATATTATCCGTACTCTTATGACTGTCATCATTATTTGGGTAGTTTGAAAGAAAGGTTTGACCTGAGCTGAGTATGATGGGGTGATTCTAAAAAAAAAAAACTGTAGGGAGAGACAAAAAGGAACAATTATCTAATACAAATGAGGCATAAAAGGAAAAACTGATACAGAAGAAACTAGTAGGGGAGAGTGAGTAGTACTGGAACTTTACTCTCATCAGGAATGAGCTAAAGAGGGAAGAACACATATATCTAGAAATGTATAAAGGTCTTTTAAATTCAGAAAGAAATAAGAATGCAAGAGGATAGGGTGGGGGAGAGGATAAGGGAGGGACTCTTGTGGGGGGGTACATTAAGGAATAGGAGGGCAAGGTAGCAGGTAGAAGTAAAGCAGAAGAGTGAGGACAGATAGGAATAGGGTGAGGATAGTGAGAAAAAATAGGAAGGAGGAAAATATACAAGTAATTATAGCTTAGAATGTGGATGGGATGAATTTACCCATAAAGAGGAAACTGATAGTAGATTAAAAATTTGAATTCAACAATATGTTGCTTTCAGGAAATACTATAAAATTAGAGATATGCACAAAGATAAAATAAAGGACAGGAGCAGAATTTATTATGTAAAAAAAAAGCAAGCATAGTAATCATGATTTCAGACAAAGTTAAAGGCAAAATAGATGTAATCAAAAGAGAAAAATAGGGAAATCACACTATGTGTCAGCAATATTATTCAATATTATTTTAGACCACTTAAAATAATTAAACAGTATAAAATACCTGAGAATACACCTGCCAAAACAGACACAGCAACTATATGAACATAAACATAAACCACTCTTTATACAAATAAAGTCAGATCTAAGTAACTGAAGTAATATTTATTGTTCATGGGTAGGTAAAGCCAATATAACTTAAAAATGACAATTTTACCCAACTAATCTATTTATTGAATGCCATCCCAATTAAATCACTAAAAAAAATCTTATTGAGTTAGAAAAATAATAACAAAGTTCACTTGGAAGAAAAAAAGGTCAGAAACTTCAAAGGAAGCAGAGGAAAAAATATGTAAAGGAAGCAGATTCAGCAATATAAGATCTTAAATTATATTATAAGGTGAGAGTATGGTTGAGGTATAAAATTAATAACTTTGATTATTTTAAATTAATTTTTTCTTATATAAATAAACCTATGCAGCCAAGAATACAAAGAATGCAGAAAATTAGGAAAAAAACTTTCATAGACAAATGAAAATAAGCATAGTATGGTCTTAAATATATGTGTGAGTATATATGTGTATGTTTATAGATGTCTATGTATATATGTGTGTATGCATATACAAAATCATACATATATATCTGTATATAAGTTGTGTGTATATATACATACATACACACATACCTACACACACACATACATACATATCCATGCCTTATTGTAGCCTTCTTTAGGGCAGAAGGAGCGGAAAAATAAAATAAAAAGTACACATTAGAGAACAAAAGAAAACCTACAAGGAAGCAAAGAAAAGCTGTCAGCTTTAAAAAAACAATGTGTAGTATTTATTATACAAGTTGTCTTGAAATGGAAACGTATTGTTTTATACTGAATCTTCTCTTATATGCTCCTGTGCACATGGCAGTTTTTTTTCTTTTCTAATTTTGTATTTAAGTTTAAAATAATTTTTTAAATTACCAAAAAATAAAAAAGAATTAAAGGAGAGAGGTCCTAAAGAAAAAGAATGCAGAAAATTTCTAAGTGTCTATGTGTTAAAAGAAACCATCAATGCAAAAACACAAATTGCACAAAGCATATAAATATATTTTACATTGTTAATATGATGAATGACAAAATAATCACATCAGTGGCACATAAATTAATAACAAATTGATTTGATAAGTTGCTTTTTTTTAACATCCCTGGGACTTTCTGGCATATTATATTAACATTGGCTGAGGAGCAAAAATGATATGCCAGAAAGTCCCAGGGGAATTCAAAAAATAAGCAATTCATCATCAATTCATCATCAACTATTGAACAAGCTACTCCAAAGTATAATAACATTTTCACTACCTTTGTTGAGCTCTCAAAGCCTTTGATTCAGTTCTGTACTTGTGGCTTAGTCACATTTCGCAAATTTATAAAATAGAATCAAGCATAGTAAAACCGCACTCTTCAAAGAACTTGTAATGGCTTTTCATTGGGCATAAAATAAAGTCCAAGCTTCTCAGGATTCTCCATATGATGGCCCTAAACCACATTTCCATTTTTCTCTGTGAAGTCACTCTGCTCCCACCATTCTCCTTATGAGCAACATAGCCAAACTAGATTATTTGCCTTTTAACAAACATGCTTTCCCATCTCCAAGCCTTCATTCATGCTACACCTTCATCTTGTAATGCCTATCTCTCTATTTATTCTTTTTGAAATCTTAGCTATGTTTCAAGACCCAATTCAAATATTGCCTCCTTCATGAAGTCTTCCTTATTAGGAATAATAGGAAATGGTTAGGCAAAGAGCTATAATTACATTTTCTTCATATTACTCTTATAGCTTTTGTCATCCTATTTTGGACAGCAGTGGTTTGTGTATTTTCTACTCTCCCAGCTACATGGTAAGCTCCTTGACAGTAGGAGCTATGTCTTCCTTACTTTTGTAGCTCCATCTCCACTCATACCCATAGTACTAGTTTATTAAATATTTATTGAATTCAATTAAACTTAACCCTTAGGTAAGAAGAAAAATATGGCTTTTTCAGGGATTTTAGCTACAGAGAAGAGGTATAGGATGATAGCAGGGATGGAACAATCAAGTGAGGGTTTTTTTTCAGGATATGAAAGACAAGGGCATACTTGTGGGTGGTAGGAAATAGTCCAATTGAGAGAGAAATTGAAAATAAGTGCAAGAATGGTAATGACAGAGGGGGATATCTGTTGGAGAGATGGGATGGAATAAGATCACGTGAACAAATAGAAGGGTTAGCCTTGATTAGGAGTATGGCAACTTCATCATGTGAGACAAAGGAGGAGGAAAAGACATGTCAGAAGAGACCTGAGTGATAAGAGATGAGGAAGAGAGAAGATAAAGGAGCTCACAGAGAATGGACACTATATTTTCTGTAAAATATGAGGCAAGGTTCTCAGATGAGAGAGTGAAGGGAGAAGGGTCATGGGAGATTTGAGAAGGGATAAAAAGGTTTGGAAGGGCCACTGTGGAGAGTATGATAGTGAGTTCATAAAAAAGGTATAGTAGGATTGCCTGGCAGCAGTGAGGGCCCAGTTGAGGTTGTATAACATAAGTTTGTAGTGGACCCAGCCAGAGTAGTTACGTGATTTTCTCCACTCTTGTTCAGCAGAACATGTATAGGCACAAATGCATCATATGGTGGGAATGATCCAAAGCTCAGGCTTGGCTGGTTGTAATTGGTAATATGATAAGGATACAGGGGAATGAAATGGGAGAGAATTGAGGGGTCAAGGTAATGGAGGCCACAGTAAGGGGGAAGAGTAGGACTGTGTAAGGGAAGGCAGAGGGAGAGGTGAAAAGCCAGTAAGTTATACTTGGGTAAGGGGATTTCAGAATTCTTGAACATAGATGTAGTGCATTTGTGAGTGATATAAAGATTCAAGGTATGATCATCTTTGTGTGTGGCTAAGGTAGGGTAGTACAGTAGATTTTGGGAGGAGAGTAGATTGAGGAACTAAGTGGTTAACAGAGAGAGAATCAATATACATGTTGAAGTCCCCTAGTATGAGGGCAAACATTGGGGAGGAGAGAAAAATTGTAAGCTAGGTATCAATCTCATTGAGAAAGGATGGGGAGTGACCTGGAGGTCTATTGATAATAGCTACCAAGATTTTAATTGGGTAGTAGATATGAATAGCATGCATCTCAAAGGAGGAGAGGTTACTGAGTGAAAAAGGAAAGAGAAGAACACGAAAGTAGCAATGGGGAGCAAGAAATATTCCAAGTCCCTTTCCTCAACTAATGAGCCTAGGAGAATGAGTGAAGGTTCAGCCAGTACTAAAAAGGGTGGCAAAAGAAGCTGTATCATCAGGGAAAAGCTAGGCTTCAGTATGAGCTAGTAGATGGAGGGAAGTGGGAGAGGAATAAATTTAAGATGAAAGGAAGTGTATTGCCTATGGAACAGGTATTCCAAATGGCAAATAGAAAGCCTGAGTGAAGTTAGAAAACAACTGTGGGGTGAGTCAGTTGAGGGGGATTTAAATGAGGAATCAAACAGTGGGAGGAATTGAGATGATGATATACAGGAATTTGGTCACCAAGAATGTTCATTTTTGAGTAGAGAGTGCCACTGCTCTACCCTCAAAAGGCAGGTGCAGCAAGAGATGGGAGTCCTGAAGTCAAAGAAAGGGTTATTCTTCTTTGCAATTAAGGTTCTCCAGATCTCAGTCAGTAAATTGGGCTGGCAGCAGGAGGTGGAAGATGCCTTTTGCTAGTACAGGTGAAAGCAGTTGCTTTAAGGCAACTGGAAGATGCCTGGCCTGACTTCTAGCAGTCTTTCTTCAGGGGACAGGAGGAAGAAGGCTCAGGAGGACTCCTGGTCTGAAGTCTCTGCTCCTAACTTACTCCAAACTAGTCTAGAATCCAAATTTTTCAACACAATAAAAATTATTTTGGATTTTTGGACTCTGCTCATAATCTGAATATGCGGTGTCTAATGGATCCTATGAGTGGTCTAGACTTTACAGAATCTCATAGTCATAAGAATCTTGGCATTTTTCAGAGCTGAAAGGAAATTTAAAGATTATCTAGTCCAACAAATAGTTTAATTAAATTCAGAGTGGAGTAAAATTCAAACCAATGTTCTCCCATAAATTAGGGATTCGAGGCATGATCTGAGAGAAAAGAGTATAAGTAAGAAAGCAAATAGTCATTAAGTACCTAATGGGTACACTCTCTAGAAACTGGGTATAGATACTGACTGACTGAAGATAAAAACAAAAAAGTTCCTCATCTCAAAGACCTTACATCAAACATGTACAAAAATAAATAAATATAAAATACATATACCAAAAATATAAAAAGTAATGAGGGAGTCAGGGTTCTAGCAACTAGGGGAATCTGGAAAGGTCTATGGGAAGTGGATTTGATATCAAATGTTTAGTATCTATATACCTAGAGACCAGGAAGTGTTTTTATAGGTGACCTGAAAGGCACAGGTAACTTTCATATCATTTCTTCATTACCATATGCCATCTAGTAAATCTCAAATCAGTATCTATTCATTATATATATTTTAAATGCAAACCTGTTCAGGAACACACTATACTTCATCCAATGCCCTGAGGACCCCTGAAGAAAAATTTAGAATTCTAACAGAAGGAACTTAGTCTATGGTAGTGACTTCAGCTAATGAAGTTCACTAACATAAAACCATTGTTTTGCTCTATTTTAAAAGCTTAGAATACCCATCTCTCACTATTTAAAAATAATTGGGATACAAGCTTATTATAATCATTGGTGACACTTTGCTCTCCTATGACTTTTTTATGTATGATTCACAAAGCATTTTATAAACCATAAATCAGTGCTCATACCACTCCTGAGGTACACATTCCATTATTTCCATTTTTAAATTATCATAATTTAATGTTACCACAATGAACTAAAAGTTATTTTGAGTGCTTGTGGCTAGAAAGCTTTTTTTGAATAAGGTTTATGTTATCATCCTGCTCAAAATAAAATTTCTAAAAGGAAAGGATATTGGAGATTTCTGTAGTGCGATTATATAGTAGATTATATCTCTGAGCAAGTCAGACAGTGATTTGGTGGGAAAGGCCAAGAAAAAAAACCAAAAAACCTCATGAACCTTTTTCACATCCCTTAAAGGAGTAATGAATTAGGAAAGGTTAGCAGGGGGGCATTTAATGGGTGTGTTTTGCAATGAAGAATAATTATTTTGATGACTTATTCCAATGATGTCTTAAGTCAGATGATTTCTTCTCTCTGTAAATCATTTCAGATTTATTTCTGGAGCTAAAATCATGGGAAAAATTGACCTTCAAATTGAGCATTAAAGATTATTTATGAGAGTTTCCTGGATTTTTGGACTTCTTCAAATAGCATCGTGAAGAATCAAATCTCCCATGTTATTTCCATATTTCTTAATATGTCTATAAAAAGACAATAGTTGTAAACACACAAGAATTGGATGTGTAGATAGGAAAGAATGGTGAATATTTATGTAGGAGTGTGTGTTGTTCATATAAGTTACGGGTGTCCACATGCATTCATCTAGATGTGGCTCACAAAGAAGCATGAATATATTTCTCTAGGGGCTCTTCTGCCCACCCTTCTCTAAGGGAACTAATTCCTGAGAGGAGAGGAGTAGGAGACTGGAGTCAGGAGGTTGGCCACTATGCTCTCTTCAGAAAGTGGGCAATGGACTAGAATTATATTTATCTACCTCCTTCCCTAATTGTTAATCTAGGGGAAATAATCTTTAGTTTCAAGTTGTGCTCCTATTGAGAGCCCTTAACAGGAAAGAAGTGCTCTGAGATTCAAGGCTTGACTCCCTTTCCACCAAATGTCAGTTACACAAAGACCACACAGAGTGAATAGCAAATAAACCCATTTATCTAACCTGATAGCAAACAAAAATCGGAAATGTCATACAAGTGAGAATATGCCAGACAATAACACGAGTGAATGAGCTCTCCTACTGGGAGTAAGATATCTAAGTTCCACCAAGAAAGTCCCAGATCTCACCCAGATCCTAGAAAAGTTTTGTTTTGTTTAAACCTTGTACTTTATTTTGGGCTCAATCTGTGTATGTTCCCATTACTGATTCAGTGTTGACTCACAGAGCTATAACAAAATTTTGGCACCTGGAAGAAATTATTTGGGTAGCAGGGATAGGGACAGAATAAGTATAGAGTGGAAGTATGGGCAAGTGTTAAGATGTGACCATTCCTGTGCCTGATAGAAGTAGATTGAAAACAAGGGTCATGGGAGTTGAGGAGGTTGAGGAACTGAGATGCCATGGTGCTAGAAGGGGTTTGTAATAGAAAAAAATTTAGTGAACTAGGTATTGAACTTACTGGTGAGAGGAGGCAAGTCTTGAAAGCTATGTCCTTCTTAATGCAGAAGTAGATCACAGTAATTTTTTAAGCTGCTATATCACAATGTTGGTTCATATTACATTTGAATTCCACTAGAAAACTCTTATAGTTTTGGACAAGCTGTTATCTAAACATGATTCTCCCATTTGGCCCTTTGAAGTTGATTTTTTTTAAAATCCCAATGTAAGGCTTGACATTTATTTATCCCTGTCAAATTTAATCTTAATGGAGCCAGCCCAATGGATTACCATCAAGTCCACATCTGGTCACCTTTCTCACAACATTAGCATGATTAACTTTATCAAGTGTTTTGCTAAAATCTAGCTCAACTGAAAAAGCATTAAAAATTTAAATTTTTATAAGTAAATATAAATAAAACATTCCCTTTGTAACCAGCTAGTGTCACTATGGAGTAAAGTCTGACTGGATACTCATTCTCTTTTGACTGCCTCCTTCCAACAGGAAAGGGGGGAACAGATTGCTTCCAGACTCTGCTTTTAACCTCCCACTGGGTAGTCCAGGAATAGAAAATTGCATCTTATCCTTGACCTACATCTTACCCCCCACCCCACCCCACTGTGATCTGAGACAGGAGATTTGCCTAATACCCCTTGATCTAAGACACTTGGCACTAGTTAAATCAACGTCTCACTTCACTTTAACTTAGAGTGAATCATTAGTACTTGCCAGCTACTTTAGGAGCTTATAAAATTATTAATCAAATCCTAAACCGAAAGGTCCTCTTCTCACACATAGCTCATGGAGTGTCTGGCTGATACCCTAGTGTTTTGGACAGACTAAGATCTTCCATCTAGCTATTGACACCTTCTATATGCCTTCCCAAGCTTAGAATAAATATATAGACATGCAGCACAAAACAAGTATGACCCGTCATAGATTTTATTACAGAGGGTGCATGTGTAGTACGTTATGTTTTTGCACATGAAGGTCCTGTGTACACTGTTTAGATTTTGCTCACAGGGAGGCAAGAACAAATATCTCTAGAGTTTCCATTCCACATCTTCCTCCTCTTTTTGCTCCTTTAAATATTGTTAAAATAGAAAAAATAAAAATTTTAGGGTCAAGCTACACTCCTAATCACTATCCCTTACTAGAAAAGGAGTGTTGCAAGTCTTGCATCAAAAGCTTGACTCCCTTCCCACTAAATGCCAGCTCCACAGTGAAAATGGTAGTAAATAGTGAATAAATCCATTTATCCAAATTGATTACAGAAGAGATATAAGAGGAAGTATAGAATATATAAAGTACACAAAAAGGGACGAACTCTCTCAATAGGAGAAAGACGGCTCAATCAAGAGAGAGAGAGAGAGAGAGTCCCAGAACACATCCAAGGTGAAATTCCTTAAATTCTCTAGTGTAGTCATCTGCCAATAAGGATATGATAGAGATTGCTGGCTTTTCTACAATTGGGCTTCTTTCCAGAGTCTTTCTCTACCATAAGAGACCTGAAGAGAGTTGGGAACTATGTTTCCTCTCTTTTGAAGATGGAAGCCATAAGACCAAGATCTCTCTTCTCTCAAGATCTTCCCAACTCCATGCCTCTGAAAGGTATGGAGCATTGAATTATCAATCTCCACCAATGAAGATAGTCCCATGCAAATGACCCTATGAGCCAGGAGTTATATTATGTCAAAGAGACACATTTTCTCTTTTAACTTTTCCTAAAAATTCATTTATTCAATGAACAAAAATCTGTCTCCTTTTTCTCCCACTTCCTTCCACACCAATTAAGAAAAATACAAAAAAACTCTGTTGCAAACATACATTATGTTTTGCCTTCATTAGCCATGTCCAAAAAAAGTCTCAATCTGCACTATGAGTTCATCACTTCTCGATCAGGAGGTAAGTTTCATCATGAGTCCCCTCTGGAATGATGGTTAGTTATTGTATTGATCAGAGTTCTTAAGTCTTCTGAGGCAGCTAGGTGGTGCATTGGATAATGCACTAGGCCTAGAGTCAGTGAGACCCGAGTTCAGATCTGCACTCAGACACTTACTAGCTATGTGACCGTAGGCAAATCACTTAACACATCTCAGTTTCCCCAACTATAAAATGGGGATCATGATAGCACTTACCTCACAGGATTGTTGTAAGGAGGATCAAGTAAGATAATATTTGTAAAACATTTAGACTAGTGCCTGGAAATTTATTACATAATACATAGTAGTACATAAGCATTGAAGTCCTCCCCCACTTCAAAATTGTTTGTCTTTACAGTGTTGTTGTCACTGTATAAATTGTTCTTCTGGTTCTGCTTACTTCATTCTACATAAATTCATATGTCTTCTTAAATTTCTCTAAAACCCTCTCCCTCAACATTTCTTATTGGACCAAATTGGACCAAATATTCCACCAAATTTATGTAACATAATTTGTTCAGTCATTCCCCATTTAGTGGTCAGTTCCTCAGCTTCCAGTTCTTTGCCATTACAAAAAGAGCTGCTATAAAATGTTTGCTACATCCTTAGTTGTGCTTATGACTAATCCCTCCCTTAATATGTCCTCCCTCTTTTTCACACCCACCTCTCATTTCCTTCCTGTTACTCCATTAAAATAAATGTATTTCTGTACCTACTGTATTCATGTATGTATTTTTTCCTCCTTTGATCAGTTCAGATGAGATTGAAGTTAAAATATCAAACACCTCCCCTAACACTTTCCTCCTTATTTGTATAGACTTCTAATTGTGCTCCCTGATTGTGTGAGATAATCTTCCCCACCCTTCTTTCCTCTCCCACTGCAGTATGGGTGTCCCTTTTTTATTCTTCTTCTAAAACCATCAAAATGTAACAGAAACACTAAGGTCCTCTGTCAATTAAACTCCCTTTATGACCTCTGATAATGATTAGAGGGTCACACATACAATATCCCAACATTTGAATGTGGACAGTTTATTGTGGTTTGATTCCTCATGATTGTTCATTCATGTTTACTTTTTATGTTTAGCTTCACTGCTATGTTTGCACTTGAAAGTTTCTGAGAAACTTTGGTCTTTTCATCGGCAATGCTTGAAAGTCTTCTATTTCATTAGAGATACATTTTTTTTGGTCTTGTAGAATTATACTCAGTTTTGCTAAGTGATTACTCTTGATTGTTGATTCTTTGCCTTTTAGAAAAATTTTATGCTAAGCTCTCTGCTCCTTGAAAACAGTGGCTGCTAATTCATGTGTGACCCTTTTTACAAATGTTTGCAATATCTCTGTGCCATAATATATGGGTTTTTTGACCATATATTAATTAAATTGTATAAATTTAAGAAATGTGTTCTTTAGCAATCCCATTTAGAAGGCATTACAAGTCTTGAATTCTAGTTCCTCTAGCATTTTGTTCAATTCTCTATTTTCCCTTTTGCTTATCTTTCTGTTAGATGTAACCAAAACAAAGAGGGACATTGAAATCATATGTCATTATTGTGTTACTGTCCATGAATTCTTGTAACTGAATTAATGTTTCCTTTATTAATTTAAATGTGACATTATTTGGAGCATATAAGTTTAAAATTAATATTGGTCTGTTGTCAATGATTCAGTATACTGTAGAAAGACTTACTCCTTTTTATGTTTTGAATTTTGTTTTTGCTTTGTGTGATAGCACTATTGCAACTCTTGGTTTTTTTTTTAATCTGTATATATCTGTTAAATATATTTCTTATAAGAAAAAGTTCTTCATCTGTACAATGAGCTGGAGAAGGGAATGGCAAACCACTCCAGTATCTTTGCCAAAAACAACAACAACAACAACAATGACAAAACCAAAATGGGGTAAGGAAGAGTCTAATACAACTGAAATGACTGAAAAACAAAAATAAAAAACAGATTGTGGGGGTTTGTTTCCTTATCCAGCATGTCACTCTTTACCATTTGTGAGGTCTGGAATTCCCCTGCTGGGGAACCCTGTTCGTCCCCCATAACCACGGGGTGTTATTTTTATACCAAAGGAAGAGGCCACCAGAGCTCTAGATTGATTATAGGTAGTAGTTTAATCAATCATCATGAATACTCACAAATGGGCAATCTTCTCTCTGGGGCGGCAGCCAGACAGTTCTGTGGATCCCCGCTAAACAATTCCAAAATCCCCCTGGTAATTCTAGAAAACTGATAAAAGCAGGAAGACCTAGAGAGTGCATCACTACTGATTGATGGATATTTTTGGTTTTCTTCTTAGGTAGGGAGTTAAGTTATGTTTTCTGGTGAGTACAGAATAATCTTGTATTATTTAAATTTCCTTTCCTTTATATTTGAAAATCTCTCTTCTGGTCACTTGGAAAATTTGTTATTTCTCAATTGCATTGTTCTATTTACCCACTATGTGTTTTGGTGTTTGCAACTTTGATTTCTTATTTTTATTTTTCTAGAAGTGACCTGTTAATTCTTTCAATTGGCACTTTGTTTTCTATATTCAGAAGTTCTGAGAAGTTTTCTTGTTTGATTGTGTTCAGGTTTTTTAACTTGTTATGTTCTTCTGGGAAACTCATAATCTTTGAGATATCTCTATCATCCTGTCTTTGAGATCAATATTTTCTCAATTCCATTTTTAAATGGAGAACATGCTTTCTTTTAATGATATTGTTTTTGCTTCTCTTCTTCTAGATTGTTCTTCACATCCATGTATTGTATTCCCAATAAGTTGTCTTCACTTTTGTTTCTTTAGTAAAACTTACCACCATGGATTCAAAATTTTACTCTCTGTCAATTATTTCTGCTGTGTGGGCCATAAATTGTACTTTTGTAATTTCTATTTCTCTTTTAAACCATTCAGGAACAAAGTGTTGTGTTCCATGATCTCTTCCAAATCCACAAGGTCCTCTCCCTCATCAGGTATTGAACAATTTTCTATTATTTTCAGTATGTGTTAATAGATAATCTGAACTCTTTTACTACATCTGGAGGCCATAATTCCTTCTGCTGTTAATGTCCTCTCTATTGCTTTACCTGCTTATATTCAAAGTCTTTGAATTTTCTTTTTCTGAAATTTTTTGTAGTTTTAGGGGTTCCCATTCCTTGTTTTCCCCTATTGATCATTTCCTTCTCCTTCTCCTATGATGAGAGTTTCTGTAGAGACTGGATTTCAAAATGTCTCAGCCTCCTCCCATGCTGGGCAATTTATGTAGTTCAGCAGCCTAGATGCATGGCCATAGTTCTACACACACACACACACACACACACACACACACACACACACTCACACACACACACATCCTGGCTTGTTCCCTCTGTTTCTCAGTTCTCTGGCCCAGCAGCACAGAGAACTGACATGTTGGGAAGATAGGGGTGGGAGGGGCATAGATTTGAATTGTTACCAGTGTAAGTGTGTTTTCTTCAGTTCTCTCTGTTCCTTAACTCTTTCTGAGCTCTGTTGTCATTCAGAATGCTGCCACACAGCCGTCAGAGCCTAAACAAATTTATACAACTTAGAGTTTGGATTTCTATGCCACTGGGAGGAAGAGTGTGGGTGGATGGGCAAGATAAGATCTGAAATTGAGTTCTATTGTAAACTGTGCATTGACTTATGCAGCCTTGTGGTAGGAAGCATAAACAATGGAAGATGGTGTGCTGAGTGTTTGCTACTTAAGGATTAGGGAATATTGACTTTCTCTGCTGTTAGTTCATAATTTTTTAAATTAACTTTGTTCTGATTTTTGGTATCCTAAATAATGGAGATAGATGAAATTTCTTTACCTCTGGTGCATAAGTCATCCCTGAATTGTTATACTGGGGTTTAAGTATAAATGACCCAATACTTTGGGGGGTTTTGTTTTTCTCTTCCTTCCTCCCTTCCTTCCTCCCTTCCTTCCTCCCTCCCTCCCTCCCTCCCTTCCTTTCTTTCTTTCTTCCTTTCTTTCTTTCTTTCTTTCTTTCTTTCTTTCTTTCTTT
>NW_020954702.1:7221357-7259750 GCF_900497805.2 Vombatus ursinus
TTCTTTCTTTCTTTCTTTCTTTCTTTCTTTCTTTCTTTCTTTCTTTCCTTCTTTCTTTCTTTTCCAGGTTTGTGATCATTGCCTGTATCAATTTCCTAATCTGGGTGACTAGGAAAAAAAAATCACTTCTTGGGCTTGCTTTCTTTGTGCTTGTTGGTTTCATGTATAAAACTAGGTCTGCATGACAGTGTTACAAATGAAAAACCCCGAGAGACAGAGTTTCTGGGTAATTAATAAGAAATTTATTAATTAGGCTAGAATAAAATCAATAAATTGATGGTCAGTGGTTTCTCTAGGCAACCAAAGATCCCCAATGGAGAGTGAGAGTCTGAAATATCTTTCTAAAAGGGAATGCCTCTAACAAGTGAAAATAAACTCTGATTGGTGGACATTTAATGGGGAAGTGGGCTAGAAATCTTTAGCTTCTCTTTCTGAGAATGTGGCTTGATCATGAGACTCAATAGCCTCCAGCAATCTGGATCTTTATCCAGACATCTGGCTGGTTTTCTCCATGAGCTGTGTCACCCTACTAGGGGGATAGAAGTACAGGGGCTCTTTTACCCAGGGTAATGACTCACCCAGACTGGATTTTATTTATACTCTAATCTAAACAGAAATTAGGTCTCCTAATTTTAGTGGGATACTGCCCAAGATTGAAGAGCATGTTCCTTGAGGGCTAGAACTAATCTCATCAATCAGTCATGTCCTTCAGACTGACTTTAACATGAGCTAGGCCTTACTGAGGAAATATCAAGAGAAAAGCCTAGATTCCAATTTAGTAATTGGTTATTAATACAATAGTATAATAATAATTTCTCTCAGCATCATCTTTTTTAAGATGTAATGATTTTATATATAATATGGGATATTATATTGAAGACATATATCCTCAAAGGGATATAGGCATTTGTGTGTGTGTGTGTGTGTGTGTGTGTGTGTGTGTGTGTGTCCTTTGAGGGAATATTTGAGGATATATTGAGAATTGAGGATATTTATGCTTGAGGATATATATTTGAGGAGATAGAGATATCTAGGTATCTATATCTCCTCCAAGGGGACATGTAATAAAGATATGATATAGGATAAGAAGAGATTTGATAAAGATGTAAAATTTTAATTCTCTTTTTTACTTTTAATGAAGTAGTAAGCTTCACTTCAGGGAAAGCAATATGGGAAAAGTGGACAAAACTCTACCAATATCCCCAACCCATGAAATTCAGAAAATGACTTCATCAAGTTTCCTGAGGTTGTGAGCTTCCAGTAAGTAATTCATCCCTCCCCTTGCTTTAATATCTCTTACTAGTACCTCTTGGTATTATACATTGAATTTCCCTGATATGTTTTTATAACACAAAGACTGTCCCTCATCTATCTCCTCCTTAGATTGCTTCCATTTGAGAATTAGGAAATATATGACTGATTCATGAATGTTTCCTTGGATAAAAGAATATACTTAAGATTTCTTGTGATAATTGTAATAGTATTAATAGCCTTGAAACTTCCGCTACTATTCTACAGAAAACAATGAAAAAGGCCAAGTAATGATGATGGTCCTAAATGATATATTTTCAATTGTCCCAGAGATAATAGACAACTACTAAATTTTTTTCAGGTTCTTTTGTAAATTCATAGATGTCTATCCATACAGATGCCAAAATACACAGGCTTTGAATACAGTTTAGTAACAGCTTTCGGATGTGATTTAGTAATAGGCTTTAGATGTGTTTTTAGTAACTGTCTCAGATATAATTTAGTGATTGTTGTTAAAAAATCTCAAGTTGGATTGAGGCCCCCATTATAGAATTGGTTTTAATTATCAAGACATTTGTTTACTACTCTATCTGGAAGTACATATATGCACATACATTTGGAAAAGGAAAATACTTGTGGTCCTCAATATTATAAGAAATAAGACTTAACTTTATATATTTTTTATATAGTATAAGAAATAGCACTTAACTTTAGGAAAAAGTTGTATCTCAATTTGTTGAAGTTTATATATTAAATGGACTAGTTGTTCATAACATTTTATTAATGAAATAAATTAAAGTCTGTAGTGTGTTCTAATTGCTGGATTAAAGGGTCAGTTTTCATATTAGATCAGAGAGTTACTAATTAGAACTCATTTTGTACCTTATTTTGTGAGCTGCTGTTAAATGGAAGATTTTTTTGTTTGTTTGAGGTTTTTCTGATAACATCAGGAGAGAAAAGGGACTTATTTTACAAAGTCTGATGATTCTTCTAGCCTATGGGTGGCATTATTCATATCATGTACAGGGCTCAGATTAAGGTTGAAATGGTAAGTAGTATGTGAAGACTGAAATTATTTGAACTTTGAGATGAACTTTTGTTGTTGTTTAGTCATTTAGTCATGTCTAACTCTCTGTGACCCTGTAAACCATACTGTCTATGAGGTTTTCTTGGCAGAAATACTGACATGGTTTGCCATTTCCTTCTCCAGTGGATTAAGGCAGAGGTTAAGTGACTTGCCCAAGGTCACACAGGTAGTAAGATCTGAAGAACTCAGATCTTCTTGACTCTATCCAAGCCCAGCACTCTATCCACTGAGCAATCTAGCTGCCTTCAGATGAATTCCAGGTAGCTTAATTTGATATTTTTCCTATAGTTCTACTGTTTAAAAATTAGCTCCATAAGATCTGAAGTAGCTTTCATCACATGTATTAATTACAAATTAATTTGGTCAAATTAATTTGTCACAGTATGATTAGATTTTCTAGGTTCTACTAAATTATACTGTCTTATTGCTAGAAGGTTTAAACAGCATTTAAGCACCACTGAGGTGTATTGGATGTTCAGGGAGGACTAGCACCTCTGTTGTGAGGGCTTGCCAAGCCCTCTTCAGAGCTGCTCATCTACTTTTGGTGTCCATCTGGCACTCAACTCTCCCTTGTGGCTCCAAGAAACTCTAGAACACACAGTAGCCATTCTCTGGTAAACCATCTCAGTAACTAGGCTAACCAGATTGAGGGTAACCAACAGGCCTCAAATTCATAGGTGAGTTAAGGGCATGTGAAGATTTTTCCCAGTGTACAGACAGATGAGAACAATTTGTTCCAACAGCCATGAGGATGACTGAAGAAAGCACTGTGGAGTGCTTAGAGTTTGGTCAGACATCGAAGATGCCAAAGTCATTAACTGCATCCCAGGCCATCACCAGTCATCCTGACTTTTGTCTTGCCACTGGACTTTGATGACCAGAAGAGAGAGTGAGGTTGACAACTTTGTGCAATTCTGCTTCACTTCAATCCAACTCACATACAAGTCAAGACATTACCCCATGATGTCATCGGTTCTCTTTGAAAATGTAGGACAAACAACAAGAAGCAGCATTACCTAGGGAACCTCTATATATCAAGTGGTACCTAGGAAGTGGATTTAGTAGAAGAAACACCTATTCAAACTATTCTGGGTACAAGGTCTATTTCAGGTACTATTAACAACTGATATTGCAATCAAGGACACCAGGATACTTGTCAACATTGGTCTAGATCAGACACTTTTGGCACAGAATTTCCAAAGTAAACTGTTTCCCAGAAGCAAATGACTTCTTAGGACAGCAAACCCAAGAAGACAGAAAAAGAAATATTTTGTTTAAATGGACTTTTGGTGTTGGGTACTAGGAATAGGCTGGACCAAAGAAATTATGATATGCCAATACTTGTTATTATATTGCTTTTGTTTGCTGTTGTATTCAATGCTGTCCAAATCTGCCTATGAAAATGCTTGTTAGGCCCTTCTTTGCCATTATTCCTTTTTTCTCTTTGAGTTGTAGATCAAGCCCACCAATAGCTGTTGAGAAGAAGAACAAATAAAGCTGTGGTGTACATACCAACTCTAATTATTATCCCCTAAATCCATCTGGAATGTAAGAGTATGCTGGGGCAGCTGATGCACTCACCCACACACCCAGATCTTGGCTCTGAGTTTGTTAAGTGTGTGTTGTGACATTGCATAATAATGTTGTAATGTCAGTGTTGTGGCAGCACTATGATGTTACTGTCTCAATCAATTTCTTCATGTTTAAAGTACTTCATATCTTCCAATGGAAATGTTGGGAATAAATAACTTTTCAGTAATATTTGTTTCTTGAGATAAAGGCACTAGAACAATTCAAACTATAATTGTAACAATTTAAAAATCCATTTGGCCTATTCAGATTACATATAAATAACTTTCCTGAGTTATTTCTATTTTTAGTTTTTAGATTAAAAGTTTATGATAGAAAACAGTGTCTAGATTACTAAAAAGAGTCTTGGTTACAAATGTAGTTGCATGGAACTTACTTGTAATTTGCTTTGTATCATAAACTCATACTAAGGTTGTATTATCCTCTAAGTTCACCCCTAAGTGTCTTCTTTCTAGTAGATTGAACAAAATAGTTTTCTTGGTTGATATTAAAAGCCAGAACATACTTGAGAAACTTACACTTATGTATTTTGCTAGTAGATATTGAGTTATCAAGAGGATATAATCTCTACTACAAGTCCCATCAGTTCTAGAACAATAACTATAGCATATTTAAAATGTACAAATGATATGTTCGTGTATATAATTACTCCCAGTCAGAAAGGAGAGAGTGTGTAATAATAGGTCCATGGCACTCTTGGGAGTACAGTCATATCGATGAATAAGAGTATTATGAGATGAAATTTGGGCCTAAATGACTTAACCTTTGAAGCTCTATAAACTTCTGATTCTTGGAACAAAGTTCAATACAGGAGACTCATAGTTATTAACCAAACTACTAAACTTTCTTTATGAGTGTTAGCACAGACAATTAATCCAAAGATTAATGTGGTGTTGTAAGGCAAATTCTTTTGAGCTATGAGAAAGAAGAGAGGCTGAATAATATACTCCACCCATTAGCAAGGAGGTATAAAAGCCCCAGTGCAAATGGTGACATTCATCTTTGAGGTGCTTATTCTTTGTAACCCAACCAAACCTTCTCTTCTGATATAATGCCGTACAATTGCTCCTCTAGAAACTACTTACCTAGGATTCGTGGAGACCAATGCAACATTCCAACAGTTGTCTCTGCTGTGCCAAGAGAGACAGAGTGCCAGAATGGTATCTATTTACCAAGTTCCTTCCAAGGTAGTTCTTGGCTCCTAGATCACTGTCGAGAAACTTGCTGTGAACCCACAAGCTGCCGGCCAAGTTGCTATCCAAATATTACCTGCACCTCTGGTACTAGCCAAGTAACTTCCTGCCAACAAACAACTTGCCATGCCTCCAGGCCCTTCCAGATTTCCTTCAGTCGACCATGCACCTTTGTCTCCAGTAGCTGCCGACCACGTGGTGGTGTCTCTAGTGTCTTCCAGCCAACCTGCAGCATCACTAGGACATACGAACGGCCTTGTGCATCCAACTGTCGCCCAACTTGCTGAATATTCAGGACCTAATGGCAAGACCCATCAATTGTGTTTTTAGGATCTGCCCACCTGCTACCCAGTCTACAACTGATTATTAACTGCTGACCTTTGCTTGAACTACTTCTGACTACCAGCTATCCACAAACTACCCTTGGTCACCTAGGATTTTCTTGGCCAAGTGAAGCTTACCTTAAAGGCTGATCATTAAATCTATGTAATCTGCAAATGTTTTCGGACATTCTCCATGTAAGCATGTTTTGATGATTTTGACATTTCAAGCTTACTTTTTTCCTCTTGCTTCAGTGTCTTGCAATGTATTTCTGAATAAAATTGCATTGACTATCACTGCAAACAGTCTCACTGGAGTTCTTTATCTATATTATCTATACATAAAATTACCAGGTGTTAGTAAGTTACCTAGTTTGCTGAAGACATAGTACATATTCAATTGATACTTCAGGGTTTTTGATTGATTGAAACATGTGAACTGCAGAATAACTTTTTGCTCTGAGCAGCACTACTTATATGACATGGTGAGGATATGTCGAAAATTAAATAATGTGATTATATTGAAAGGACTCACCTTTTTATGTCTCTAGTTCTTGGCTTTCGGTCACCAAGTTTGGTAGAACAAAAAAGGCGATGTTGAGAGCAATTAGATATTCAGAGAATTGCCTAATCACTTGGTCATATTGGGATTCCCCCCAAGGTGATAAAACAAAAAGAAAACTCTTGGAAATCAAGGCTTCAAAATTTACTCTATCAAAAAGATCAGCTAGAACTCTATGAAATGATCATTGTTGAAGAGCTTCTTTCATCAGATACATTAACCTTTCAATAACATGATCTCAAGATTAAAAATTTAAGAATGGAAAATACATGAAATGATGAAAAGCGAGGTGAGCAGAACCAAAAGAACATTGTATACAGTAACAGCAATATTATTTTAAGAACAACTTTGATGGTGCAGTGGATAGAGCACTGGCCCTAGAGTCAGGAGGACCTAACAGGCCTCAGACACTTGACACTTCCTAACTGTGTGACTCTGGGCAAACCACTTAACCCTGATTGCCGCACCAATAAAAAAAAAGAACAACTTTGAGCAACTAAGTCATTTTTTACTATTATAAATAAACAAATTAAAAGTAAAAGACATATGAAGAAAGATGCTATCAGAGAAAGAATTGATAAATAAAAGTATATATAGAACAATTTTACATATGCCTTTTGTGTGTAATAGTAGCCATCTCTGGGGGGGGAAAGAAAAAAAGAAAAAATAATAAATTTACATAACTTTGTTGTATATTTGGAGGGAACAGCAAGTTGTATGTGGTGTATGAAACACGCAGTTTCACATGCAATCATCTTTTTTTTATTATACTGTTATGGAAATGTTTGTTTTGTTGTGTGAGTTAAAAATAAAATAAATTTGCTATACAAAAAAATAAGAATGGGCAGAACTTTCTGTGCTAGCCAGGAGACATATGGCAATGCATTGGATTATTTAATACAGTTTGGGTATGTTTTTGTTCTCACTTCACTGGAACTTAAAGTTTAGAAGAGGCTATAATGAGAACCTGAAGTATTAAAATGACAACTCTATAAAAAAGGAACAGTAAGAAAAATTATCCGTTTAACCTTCTATTAGATAAGAATACTACATGAAAATACACCTCTATATTTTGTCCTAGAAGTTAGCTAGTCAGTCTTGGAAATTACCCTCTTTTTGGGATAATTGATAGATAGATATAGATATATAGAAATATTTTTATCCAACCCTCTTTCTGAAGCACCAGCTTTCCATCAACATTTGCCTAATAAACATTGCATGCTATACATCCCAGAGGCATCTCAAGCTCAATATGTCTAAAACAGAATTCATTACATTTGCTCCAAACCCATCCAGCTAAGGCAGTTAAGTGGTGCAGTGGATAGAGAAGTGGGTCTATTGTTAGAAAGACCTGAGTTAAAATCTGCCTTCAGAGACTTACTTAGCTGTTTGACCATGGATCAAGCCACTTAAACTCTGTTTGCCTCAGTTTCTTCAACTGTAAAATGGAGATAATAATAGCACCTACTTTATAGGGTTGTTGTAAGGATCAAATAAGGTAAGATTTGTAAAGTGCTTGGCACAGAGCCTGGCACATGGTAAATGCTATATAAATGACAGCTGTTTTATTATTATTAATTATTGTCATTATTATTATCATTATCATCATTACTCATATTCCAAACTTCCCTATTTCTATCAAGAGCATTACCAGGCTTCCAGTGACTCCTGTCTGAAATATTGCAATCCTAGGGGAAAAAATTGGGGCTCTGAAGACTACGTGGAGTAATATAGAATACTAAATTAATTGAATAATGAGATGACCTTGGAATTGTAGATATTTCTCTTAACAACTTTGCCACCTTATCAATTTTCCCCATGCAATGATTTGATTAGTTAAATCTATTTTTAGTACCATAATTAGATTAAGCAAATTGTTAACTCATATATTCTTAGAAATATCATGAATGATGAGAGCACATTACTGTAAGGAGACCATGTTCTGTCTGTATATACTGCCCATCCTGCTCAGAAAACATTCTTTGAAGTAGCTTGATGTTAAATACCCCATTAAATATCCAGAATTATTACCTTGACTGCCCCCCGCCAAATCTATACTGTACACCCTCAGAGTAAGACATGGACTTATGGGTCAACAGATACTCCAACCATTTCTCTTCAGAAATCTAACAGGAACAGAATCATAGAATTTGAGAGTTGGAAGTGTACTCAGAGCCATCTAGTTCAATGCTTTCATGAAAGGAATCACCACTACAGCATACTTAATAAGTGTTTGTCCAGTCTCTGCTTGAAGACATTCAAAGAAAGAGAAACTACCACCTCTCAAAACAGCTCATTCAATTTTGGGGCAGTTCTAATAACAAGAATTATTCATGACATTAATCCTAAATTTGCATTTTTGGTAACCCCTATCTAATGCTCCTGGTTATGCTATCTAGAACCAAATACAACAAGCCTAATCTCCATGTCTCCATGTGCATTCTCTGTTTTCATCTAAACAGCATCAGTTCTCTCAACTACTCCTTTTATGACATAGATTCAATACTATTCACCCTCCTGGTTGTACTCCTTTGGTCACTTTCCAGCTTTTCAATGTCTTTCTTAAATAGTGGTGCACAGAACTAAAAATAATACTCTAGACAAGGTCTAATAAGGACAGAGTACAACAAGGCTACTACTCTTAGAAACTCAATGCAGCACAAGATACTATTATTTTTTTCCTGCCACATCACTCTGCTGACTACTACTGATTTTGTAGGCCACTAAAACCTCTAGGTTTTATTTAGAATAATAGCTGTCTAACCTGACCTCTTCCATCTTATACTTCTAAAGTTAAATTTTGTGCCCAAATATAGGACTTTACATTAATTCCTGTTATATCAGATTTAGCCCAATGGTCTAGGCTGTTAAGGTTTTTTTAGATCCCGATTCTGTCATTCAGTGTAGTAGTTATACCTCCTATCTTTGTGCCATCAACAAATTTGGTAAGGATGTTAACTTCATTCAAGTAGTTGATAAAAATGTTAAACAGCACAGGGCTATAAACAAATCCCTAGGATAGTCCACTGAAGATCTCCTGCCACATTGACATTATGCATTAACAACTAATTTTTGGGTTTCACTATCCAACCAATTCAGAATCCATATAATTATATTATCAACTAATCCATATATTTCTATCTTCTCCACAAGAATAGAATGGTATACTTCATCAAATGTGTAAACAGCAAATAATAATAGTGAGTGAGGCAGACTAAGTTACCAATATGCCAGGGAGAGTGAAGAAACTCCTCTATGTTGGAAGACTTTAAGCTCTCTCATCACTTGAAGGAGTGGCCTTCCTTTTGAACCTAAAGTACCAATGTACTCCTCCTTAATTGAGCCAATAGATTCAAAATAGACCCAAAGGCATTTACTCAAATGGTGTATCAAGTATAATAATTACAAAGCATTTTCCTCAAATACAGGGACTCACTCTCCTACAAATATACATAGACTTTGTGGGAGTGAGGAGTACACAGAAACTTAAAGTGCAATGGTGGTATAGCACATAGAGAAAACACTTGGTCAAGACAACTCACAGCTCCAGAATCATAGAACTTTGATGGGCATTCTCCAAAGGGTCCACATAAAATTTTCTATGGGGCATGGTCTCGTCAGAAACATTCCACTGATTAGCTGGGCTAGCTCCTCACAGGATATGACAACTCCACTGCAGGTGGACTTGCTCCTCACAAGGTATGGTGGCTCAGTTGGGTGGGTCAGTCCAATGTTGAGTTGGGTTTAGTTGGTTAGACAGTTGTTCAATTGGGCCAGGAAGTTGCTGGGCATCAAATGGTTTTTCACTATCTTCAGTCAATAGATGGACTGGTTGGTACTGTGTTCTCTTTGGCTAGAGTACTACTGTGATATTTCAGCTGGGGAAATGATCATTAGCCTAGGATTGCCTCTCCTCTTTGACTCATTTAGGCACTCTGACATAAAAGATCCACCCTTTTCTGTTCAACAATACTTCCTGGTATAAAGGCACTTCCCTCAGTAACATACTGGAGTGTTGCTTTTGGAATAATTGTAATCAATATGCAGAGACAGTCTCCCATATTGTCCATGTCCAAAATAGTGTGTCTCATTCTGCACATTTAGTCCATCTTCTCTCTATCAGAAGGTGAGTATCATTATTCATGTCTGATTCTCTACAATCACAAATAATCATTGCATTTACCAAAGTTCTTGAGCAGAACCAGAAGAACATTGTACACAGTAACAACCACATTGTGTAATGACTGACTTTGATAGACTTAGCTCTTCTCAGCAATGCAAGGATCTAAGACAACTCTAAAAGACTCACAATGGAAAACGCTATCCACATCCAGAGAAAGAACTTTGGAGTCTAAATGCAGATAGAAGCATATATTTGCTCTCCTTTTCTTTTGTTGTTTTCTTTTGTTTCATCTTTCTCATGGTTCCTCCCATTAGTTCTAATTCTTTTTTACATCATGACTAATGTGAAAATATGTTTAATATGAATGCATAAGTAGAGCCTAAAAAAGTGACTAAGGGAAAGAGAACTCTGATTTCCAGTGCCTTCTTATTCATTTTCCCGGGAAGTACTTCTAGAGCCCATTTCTCAAAACTGTCATTTTGGGGGAGCACTTTGCACACAGAGCTCTCTATAAATGCCGTTTGAACTCTGACCTTTCACTTTTAATGCCTATCATAGATGTCCCACTCTTTTTTTCTAAAGATAACTCAGCCATGGACCATTCATTAGAGTGACTTAGTATTATACCTATTTATCTCCTCGAATTCATCTGAAGGATGATTTCAAGATAAATGTATTTCACAATATTTCACAATAATGTGCTTTACCACTGCCAGAATAAGCTTCCTTAATGCACTGTTCAGATCATGCTTTTCTCCTCTACCAAACTTCAATGGCTCCTAATTTCTTACTAAATAAATTATAACCCCTTTAAAATAAGGAAAAAATATTCTCATTCATCATCATTCTGTATAGAACAACAGCATTTTATTCCATTCGTATACCAAAACTTTTTCAACCATTCCCCAGTTTGTGAGCGCTCCCTCAGTTTCTGATTCTTTGCCACATAAAAAAAAAGCTTTTCAGAACAACTCTTCTGGACTAATTCACAGCTCTACCAATAGTGCATTAATGTACCTTTTTTTTCCTCAAACATAACTAGAAAATTCATTATACCAAATCCTGATGTAATGACTCTAAACATCTTTAAGCAAAACCTCAAAAAATCACAGCTTGGGCATAAATTCAACAAAAATTCCTAAAATAAATAAATCAAAATTTCTAAGAAAGAATTTAATTTTGTTATATAAATGATGAACACTAGAGGAGAAAAATGCAAAAGAAATGAGAGTAAAAGAAGAAAGAATTCAAAAAGGAATTAATAGAATGGCACAACAGGTATAGAACCCTTTACACAAAACAAACTCCCTGAAAATTATAATGCACCAAATAGAAATCAATTTTTTCCTGAGACATGAAGAAATATTTAAACAAAGTCAAAAGACTGAAAAAAAGAAGAAATAGCAAAAATAACTGACCTGGAAAATAGATTGAGAGTGTTCATTTAAGAATTGTTGGACTACCTGAAAGCCATGACAAAAAAAAAAGAGCCTAGACATCTTATTTTAAGCAATCATAGATGAAAACTTCCCATATCTCTTAGCACTAGAAGGCAAAGTAGAAATAGAAAAAATCTGCAAATCACCTCCTGAAAGAAGCCCCACAATGAAACCTTCCAGGAATGTTATAGCCAAAATACAAAACTTTTCAGACAAAGAAAAAATACTGCAAGCAGCTGGAAAAAAATAAGAAGAATTTAAGTACTGATGATCTGCAGTTAGGATCATGCACAATTTAACAACCACCGTTATGAAGGAAAGTTTGTAATATCATATTTCAGAGGGCAAAGGATATAGGTATGTAGCCACAAGTAACTTACCCAACAAAACTGAGTATAACCCTATGGGGGCGGGGCAGTTTGAGAATGGATCTTAAATAAAATCATCAAGTGTCAAAAATAAATCCAATTCATACAAAATGCTTGGGAGTGGTTCTGTAATGTCTTGATGATCTTATAACAAGAATGAAAAAAAGAGATGAAAAGGAATACACTGGAATGGGGGAGGGAAAGGAAGTAAAGGAAAACATATCTCACATAATTGGAGTGTACAAGAAGTCTCTACAAAAGAGGAGGCAGAGGTTGGGGGAGCAGATAACACTTGCACCTCACTGTCACTTGAACTTTTCAAAGGAGGAAAGAATACACTAACACACAGTTGAATAAATACATTTCATTCAAAAGGGAAATAACAGGGAAAGAGAAGGGAAAAGTGGGAAGTAAGATGGAGGGTGGATTAAGGTAGTGATTAGTCTTAAGCAAAACAAATTCTAAAGATGCACAAAAATACTTTTAGCTCTTTTTGAGGTGGCAAAGAATGGGGGCAGGGTGCCCATCCACTGGGCAATGGCTGAACAAATTATAGTATATAAATGTGATAGAATAATATACTGCTATAAGAGATGATGAAGATGGTAATTACTGAAAAAACCTGGGAAGACACTTGTGAACTGTTGCAAAGTGAAGTGAACAGACAAAGGAGAACAGTTTATACAATGACAGCAATATTATAAAGACAAACAACCTCAAAAGATTTAGGAGCTCTGATTGTGATAATGACCAATCACAATTTCAGGGGACTAAGGATAAAATACACTACTCACTTCATGATAAAGAAGCATAGAATAAGATGTGTATATGTGTGTGTGTGCGTGTGTGTATGTGTACACACATATTTCTTTTGAAATGTCCAATGTGGACATTTGTTTTGCTCAACTCTACATATCTGTAACAGGGATTTTGTTCTTTCTCAGTTGGAGGGTGGGGTTGAATGGGAACAAGAGGGAAACCTGATTTGTGCTGAATGAAAAAAAAAATTAAAGAAAAAAAAGAACTGTGTATTCTTAAAATTTGACCATTTACCACTTGGGCAATGGCTCTTGTTCTTATATTTGAAGCAGTTTATTATATATCTTTGAAATGAGATCTTTATCAGAGAAACTTTTTGTGAAGATTTACCCCCCAGTTAGTTTTATTCCTAATTGTAGCTGTATTACAGTGTGTATGTACATGCTTTTTAATTTTATGGAATCATAAGTATTAATTTCTTTTATATTATATTCTTTATTCATTATTTCATCATAGAGTCTTTCTCTATAGATATGGAAGTTAATTTATTCCATGCTCTTTTGATTTATATTACCTTTTATGTATGTTATATTGGAGCTTATTTTGGTATATGTTAGGTGCTGATCTAAACCTAATTTCTACCAGACTACTTTCTAGTTTTCCTAACAGTTTTCATTGCATACTGAGTCCCTAAACCAGTAGTTAGGGGTCTTTGGGTTTATCAAACACTAGTCTACTAAGTATATAATTCCATTAGTTTTGTACTTAACTGTCTCATTGATAAGCTTCAATTTTCAAACAGTGCAAAATATTTCTGATGATTTCTGTTTTGTAATATAGTTTGAGATCTCGCACTCTTCATTTTTTAAAAAATATTTCCATTGAGATAATGAAACTTTGTTTCTCCAGATGAATTTTGTTAATTTTTTTCTAAATTGTGTGTAACCTAAGCCTTAAATCTCATTAGAATGGAACTCTTTTCACATTTATGGAGACTGATTAGTCGAGACTTCATACTTTCATTAGAGGTAGAATTTGTGAAAGCTATAGAGAAGACATATTCTGGTCTTCTTTTGGCTTCAGACTTCATGAGAGAAGTTACACCATTTCAGACTCTCTTCAGTTCCCCAAAGGGAGAAAGTATTTTGGAAGAACCTGACAAGTAGAGGAGCTAGCTCTTCAATCATGTCCCTGATTCCCAGCTTACTACAACTGAAACTCCAAAGAATTTCTCCTGAAGAGATCTAAGATTCTCCCTCTCAGCTGAGGTGAGATAACCTACTCCCAAAAAGACAGCTCATTCACTCTGTGCATTATATATAATAAAGTCCCATGTGTATACTTTCTCTGGTTTGTTTTCATAAATGTGTTTCTCTCTCTCTCTCTCTCTCTCTCTCTCTCTGTGTTTGTGTGTGTGTGTGTGTGTGTGTGTGTGTGTGTGTGTGTGTGTGTGTGTGTAGACATTGTGGAAATGGCATCTCTGGGGAGGAGTCAAGCCTTGGATATATACTTTGGGACCCTCCTTCGCCAGTAATGGATAGCAATCAAGAGTGCAACCTAAATCAAAAAATTATTCCCACTTGACCAACAATACTTAAGAGAACATATAACTTTAATTCTAGCCCAGTGCCCCCTTTCTCAGAGGAGAGTGGAATGGCCAGCTTCTGACCTCAACCTACTGTTCCTTCACCTGGAAGGAATCAAAGTCTTCCATGGAGAAGGATGAAAGGAGGAGACTCTAGAGTTATGTATCCTTTCCTCCCAATAAGCCATATGTAGACATACCCATGTGAACACACAGCCTATGTAGGTATAAAGCAACACAAACCTATAACAACCCCCCTATATTTGATTATAATTGATTTCTTTTTCCACATTTTTGCCTTCCTCCTCCTATATTTAGATAGCAAGAAAAACAAAACCCCTCTTATAAACATTTATAGTAAAATTAAACAAATTCCAACATTTGCCATATCCAAAAAAAAGTTTCAATCTGCACTCCAAGTCCATTACTTTTCATTGAGAAGGGTAGCACATATTATCTTGAATCCTCTGGAATTTTGGTTGGTCATTGTGATGATTAGAGTTTCTAGGCCTTTACAGGTTTTCGTCTTTAAAATATTACTGTTCGTGTATAAATTGTTCTCCAGGTTCTGCTCACTTCATTCCGTATCAGATCACACAAATTTTCTGATGTTTCTCTGAAACCATCCCCATCATCATTTCTTCTAGCACAATAGCATTCCATTATATACATGGAATATCTTCTTCACCAATCAATGGGCACTGCCTCTCCAGTTTTCAATTCTTTGCCTCCCCAAAAAGAGCTTCTATAATTATTTTTATACATATGATATCTTTTCCCCTTTCTTTGATCTCTTTGGGGTATAGACCTACTTGTGGTATCAATGAGTCAAAGGATATGCACAGTTAAATAGTTTTGGAAATGTAGTTTGAAGTTGCTTTCAAGAATGTCAAGATAAGTTCACAACTCCACTAAGAGTTCATTAATGTACCTATTTCTCCCAGCCACTCTGGCATTTGTAATTTTAATTTTTTTTAAATGTTATCATTGTGGTAGGAGTAAGATAGAATTCAGGGCTGTGTTAATTTGCATTTCTCTAATTATTAGTGACATAGGGAACTTTTTATATAGTTATTGATACCTAGGATTTCTTCCTCTAGAAACTATCTATTCACATTCTTTATTGAATTGTCAATTGGGGAATACCTCATTCCTATACATTTGAATTGTTCTTTATGTATCTTAGAAATAAAATTTATCAGAAAAAAATTTGCTACAAAGTTGCTGTTTTGTGTTTTTTGACCCCTTTACTTACTTCTTTTCCAGTTTTAGCTGTGTTGGTTCTCTTTGTGCAAAAGTCTTTTAATTTCATATAATCAAAATTTTCCTCAAAAGGACAATTTTGTGATCATCCCTATCTTTTGTCTGATCATGAACTCTTCTCTCCATAAATCTTACAGGTAATGTCTTCATCACTTCACTAATTTGTTTATAATGGCACCCTTTATGGATAATCATGTGCACATTTGGCATTTTTCTTGGCATGTGGTGTGAGATGTTGGTCTATGCCTAGGTTCTGTCAAATTGTTTTCCAGTATTTATCAAACTTATTTCTTCTCAAATAGTTGTGTTCTTTGGGTTTATCAAACAATAGACTACAGTGCTCATTTGCTTCTGTATGTTCTGTACTTAATCTGTTCGACTGATCAACCTCTGTATTTCTTAACCAGTACAAAATTGTCTTGATGATTATGGCATTGCAGTTTAAGTTGAGATCTGGTACTGCTAGACACCCTTTCTTCCCACATCTTTTAATTAATTCCTTGATATTTTTTATCTTTAGTCCCTCCAGATGAATTTTGATATTTTTGTCAGGATCTACAAAAAGTAATTGGAATGTCACTGAATAAGTAAATTAGTTGAGGTAGCATTGTAATTTTTATTATATTGGATTGGTGTAACCATGAGAAAATAATATTTACCTAGTTATTTATAACTATATTTGTATGAAGAATATTTTGTAATTGTATTCATATAGTTCTTATGTGTGTGCCTTGGTAGGAAAACTCCAAATTATTTTATACTTTTTGTAATATTTTTAAAAGAAATTCATTTTCTAATTCTTCCTGCTGATTTTTGTTTGTAACATACAGAAATGATGCTGATTTGTGTGGATTTATTTTATATCCTGCAACTTTGTTAAAGCTATTGTTTTGATTAACTTTTTAGTTGGCTCTCCAGGGTTCTCTAAACAATCCACCATATTATCTGAAAAATGAGATCATTTTGTTTCCTCTTTGCCTATGTCAATCCCTTCAATTTCTCTTGTCTTATTGCTATAACTAGGATTGCTAGAATCTTATCTATTGCAATAGTGAAAATGGATTTCTTTATTTTATTCCTGGTCTTATTGGAAAGTCCTCTAGTTTATTGCTGTTACAAATAATGCTGGCTATTCATTTTAAATAGATACTACTTCCATAGTCGAACCCACTACATCTTGACCCAAAGTCATGATGTCATTGGAACTCTTTGAGTAAAAAAGAACAACATATATTAAAGAAAAATTCATTGGTTTCTATGCTTTCTAGTATTTTTAGCAGGAATAGGATTTGTATCTTATCAAAAGTTCTTTCTGCATCTATTGATATAATCATATGATTTTTGTTGTGCTTTCTATTAACATGGTCAATTTTGTTTATAATTGCTTAATTTTAAACTAACCCTGCATTTCTGGTTTAAATAGAGGCTTGTCATAAGTGTATAATTTCTATTATATGACACTGTAGGCCCTTTGCTAATATTTTTTTTTTGCATGTATGTTCCTTAGGGATATTAGTCTAAAGTCTGCTTTTTCTGTTTTTACTTTATCTGGATTAGGTATCAAGAAAATATTTGTACAATGGGAGGAATTTGGTTAGAAACTTTCTTTTGCTAATTTTTCAGTTTATTTATTGTTGGAATTAGTGGATCTTTAATTATTTGATAGAATTCACTTGCAAATTCATCTGGTCCTAGGTTTTCTCCTCCTTTGGAAGTTTATTAGTCCTTATCCATCTAGTAGATTTTTCTAAGATTGTGATATTTAAGTATTTATTTCATATTCTGTTAATATGAACATTTTATATTTTTGTAAATATTCATCCATTTCATTTAGATTGTTAGCTTAATTGGCATAAAATTGGATGAAATATTTCTTTTTAAAATATATTTGTTTAATATTTTATTTTTCCCCAATTACATATAAAACATTTTTAACACTCATTTTTTCTAAAATTTTGAGTTCTAATTCTATCCCTACCTTCCTCTTTCACCCCCCTCATTGAAGAGGTAAGCAATTTGATATAGGTTATATATGTGCAGTCATGTAAAACATATTTCCATATTAGCCATGTTGTGAAAGAAAGCATAGACCAAAGATAGAAAGGAAAGAAGACAAAAAGAAAAATAAAGAAAAGAAAAATAAAGTATTTTTCAATATGCTTCCAGACACCAACAGTTTTTTCTCCAGAAATGAACAGCATTTTTCATCTTTGTGTTGGATCATTGCATTGCTGAGAATATCTAAGTCATTCACAATTGATGATCATACAATATTGCTATTAGTATGTACAAGGTTCTACTGGTTTTACTCACTCCACTTTATATTAATTCATGTAAGTCTTTCCAGGTTTTACTGGAGCATCCTGCTCATCATTTCTTGTAGTACATAGCATTTCATCACAATTATATATCACAACTTCTTCAGCCTTTCCCCAATTGATGAGTATCCCATCAATTTCAATTCTTTGTCATCAGAAAAAAAAGCTGTTATAAATATTTTAATACATATAGGTTCTTTTCCTTTTTGTTTTTTATCTCTTTGGGATACAGACCTAGTAGTGGTATTTCTGGATCAAGGGATATGCAGGTTTATTGTCTTTTGGCCATAGCTCCAAATTGCTCTCCAGAATGGTTGGATCACTTCATAATTCCGCCAATAGTGCATTAGTGTCTCAATTTTGCACATTCCCTCCAACATTTGTCATTTTCCTTGTCTATCATATTAGTCAATCTGATAGGTGGTAGTGGTACCTCAGAATTGATTTAATTTGCATTTCCATAATCAATAATGACTTAGAGTATTTTTTCATATAACTTTGATTATTTCATCTGAAAACTGTCTTTTCATATCTATTGACCATTTATCAATTAAGGAATGGACCCTATTTTTATAATTTTGACTCAGTTCTCTTTATATTTGAGAAATGGGCCCTTTATCAGAAACACTTGCTGTATATTCTTTTTGTGGTTATGATTACTGTTTAATTCCTTCTATCCTATTTCCACCCTGTTTATCCTGCCCTCTTTCTCCTTTCACACTATCCATCCTCAAAAGTGCTTTGCTTCTGACTACTGCATCCCCCAATACACAATCTTTTCTATCAACCCTACCACCCCCTTCTTTTATCCCCTTCCCCTCCTACTTTCCTGTAGGATAAGATTGAGTTCTATACCCAAATAAGTGTGTATGTTATTCCATCTTTGAGCCAATTCCAATGAGAGTAACATTCAAGTATTCCCTCCCACATCCCCCAATTCTCCCTCCATCATAAAAGGTTTTTCATGCCTCTTTTATGTGAGATAATTTGCTCCATTCTACCTCTTCCTTCTACTTTCTCCCAATTCATTCCACTTCCTCACCCTTTAATTTTACTATTTAGATATCATCCCATAATATTCAAAACTCACACCCCTAACTTCTGTCTATGTAAAATTCTTCTGTCTTAATAATGAGAAAGTTCTTGTGAGTTACAAGTATAATCTTCCCATGTAGAAATGTAAACAGTTTAACCTTATTTAATTTCTTATGATTTCTCTCTCCTGTTTACCTTTCTATGCTTCCCTTGAGTTTTATATTTGAAAGTCAGACTTTCTATTTAGCTTTTGTCCTTTCATCAGGAATGCTTGAAAGTCATCTATTTCATTGAATATAATTTTTTCCCCTGAAAGATCATACTCTGTTTTAATAGGTAGGTGATTCTTGGTTGTAATTCTAGCTCCTTTGCCTTCTGGAATATCTTATTTCATGTCCTTTGATCCTTTCATGTAGAAGCTGCTAAATCTTGTGTTATCCTGATTGTGTTTCCACAATACTTGAATCGTTTCTTTTTGACTGCTTGCAATATTTTCTCCTTGACCTGGGAGCTCTGGAATTTGGCTATAATATTTCTAGGAGTTTTCATTTTGGGATCTTTTTCAGGAAGTGACTGGTGGATTCTTTCCATTTCTATTTTCCCCTGTGGTTCTAGAATATCAGGGCAGTTTTCCTAGATAATTTCTTGAAAGATGATGGCTAAAGCTCTTTTTTATTGTGGCTTTCAGATAGTTCAATAATTCTTAAATCTATTTTCCAGATCAGTTATATTTCCAATGAGATATTTCACATTTTTTCTATTTTTTTAAATTTTGTTTTATTGTTTTTGATGTTCTATGTAGTCATTGATTTCTTCTTGGTCAATTCTGATTTTTAAGGAATTATTTTCTTCTATCAACTTTCATACCTCCTTTTCTACTTGGACAATTCTAATTTTTAAGGGGCTCTTCTCTTCAGTGGCTTTTAAGGTATTATTTTCTTCAGCATTCTTTTGTAACTCCTTTACTAAGCTGCTGATTCTTTTTTTCATGATTTTCTTCCATCATGCTCATTTTTCCCCATTTTTCCTCTATTTCTCTTATTTGATTTTTTAAAAATTTTATTTATTTTATTCTAGAATTAAGAAATAAAACAAGCATTTCTATAACATAGCAGAAAAGAAAAGATAATTATACATGAAACTGCAAATCTATCGTGTCAAACTTGCTATTCCTTTTAAATATATAATAAAGTTATCGTGTAGCTTTTTTTTTCCTTTTTGAAATTTTCCAAGAATTCTTTTTGGGCCTAATACCAAATTACATTTTTTCTTTGAGACTTTGTTTTCTTCTGAGTTTGTGTTTTGATTTTCCCTGTTACCATAATAACTTTTTGTCGTCAAGTTCTTTTTATATTGTTTATTCATTTTCCCAGCCTATTTCTTGATTTTTAACTTTACTTGAAAGTTGAGCTCTGCTGCCATGGTGGAAGGGCCACTGGAAAATTTTTTCACCCAATCTTTTTCTGGGTTCTGTGACTCCAGAATTAATTTTGTTGTACTATTTAAACTTGTTTGGAGGGGAATTTGGGTGAGCCCAGGTGAGTCCCTGCCTTTTCTCCACCATCTTGGCTCTTGAAATATTATCTTGCAATTTCTTTTATTTCACCTTCACTGGTTGTGAATTCAACTTTCTCATTTTTTATATTCAATTTTCATTCTTTTATTTTTCTTTCTTCTTAAAAATCAAGTTAGCCTAATTATCTTTTAAAAAACCTCTTATAATTTTGTCTTAATTCATTTATTAATTATGTTTATTAATGAATGATTCTTTTGCTTTTCATTTTGATAATATCTTCTTTAATTTTCAGAATTTCTATTTTGTTATTTAATTGGGTGGTGGTAATTTGTTGCCTTACTACTTTCTTAGTTTTTTTATATTATGACCAGTGAAAGATGTGATAATATTTCTGATTTTTAATAGATTCCTCTTCCATTCCCTTTCTTTTAAGATCATCAAAACATGTTCCCAGAAGTTGTGCCTAATTATACTCCCTCTATAGACCCTACTGATGATAGGATTCATAAAGGAGGTGTGTGTGTATGTGTGTGTGTGTGTGTGTGTGTGTGTGTGTGTGTGTGTATGTAATGTTTCACTCAACCCTTATATTTTATTTAAAAGTTTCTATGCATCTCTAGCTTGTTCATCAAGAATGCTTAGAAATCCCTCTATTTCATTAAAGGTCCATTTTCTTCCACTATGGGATTTTACTCAGTTTTGCTAATTAAGTTATTCTTGGTTATAATTCTAGGTCTTTTGCTTTCTGGAATATCATATTCCAAGTTTCTTTAAAAATAGTGCTGGCTAAATCATCTGTGATCTTGATTTTGGCCCATTGGAACATTAATTCATTCTCTCTGAATGTTTGCAACATTTTTTTCTTTGACTTGAAAGCTCTGGATTTTGGCTATAATGTTCTTGGGAGTTTTCAGCTTTGAATTTCCTTCAAAAGATGATTATTATGTTCTTTTTATTTCTACTTTACCCTCTGGTTCTAAGAGATCTGAGAAGCTTCTTTCATGATTTCTTGAGAAATTATGTCAAGGCTCATTTTTTGCTCATGGCTTCAGGTAGTTCAATAATTCTTTTTTTTTAAATTAATTTATTTTGAATTATCAACAATCACTTCCATAAGCTTTTGAGCTTTAAATTTTTCTCCCCTTCCCTCCCCACATCCTTCCTCAAGACGGTGTGCAATCTGATATAGACTATACATATGCATTCCTATTAAACATAATTTTACATTAGTGATGTTGTAAGTAAGAATTAGAAACAATAGGAGGAACCACCAGAAAGAGGAAACAAAATACAACAGAAGAAAAAAAAATAGCAAATAGTATGTTTCGATCTGCATTCAAACTCCATAGTTCTTTCTTCTTTGTGGATAGCATTTTCCATCATGAGGCCTTTGGAGATGTCTTAGATCCTTGTATTGCTGAGAAGGGCTAAGTCTATCAATATTAGTCATCGCACAACATGGCTGTTACTGTGTACAATGTTCTCCTAGTTCTGCTCACTTCACTCACCATTAGACCATACAAGTCTTTCCAGGTTTTTCTAAAGTCAGCCTGTTCATCATTTCTTATAGCACAATTGTATTCCATTACATTCATGTACCACAACTTGTTCAGTCATTCCCCTATTGACGGGCATCCTCTCATTTTCCAATTCTTTGCCACCACAAAAAGAGCTGCTTTTGCTGCATCTTTTAAGTTTTGGTATGTTGTCTCATTATTGTCATTCTCTTGATTGAAGTTATTGATTGTTTCTATGATTTGTTGTTTGACCTATTTACCCTTTCTACTTCTTCCCTCCCTTCTAACCCCCCTTCTTTTTCTTTCCCCTTTTCCCTCCTACTGCCTGTAGGGCAAGTTAGATTTCTATACCTAACTGATTATGTTATTCCCTTCTTGAGTCAAATCTGATGAGAGTAAGGTTCAAACAATGCTCATCTCCCTCCTTTCTTTCCCTCTGCTGTAATAGGGGTTTTTTTTGCCTTTTTCTGTAATGTAATTTATCCTTGTCTGCCTCCTCCTTTCCTTTTCTCTCAGTACATTTTCTTGGATCAGATTAATCCACTTACTTGGATCTATTTCACCTACTTAATTAGATTTTTTTTTGTCATTACACCAAAGTCAACTTGTATCCACCCCTTTTATGTATACCTCTTTAACATAGTGTGATAACAATACATTTCTCAAGGGTTACAAGTGTCATCTTCCCTTGTAGGGATGTAAACAGTTTGCCCTTATTAACAACATATTGTATCTTTTTGTCCCATTTACCTTTTTATGTCTCTCTTGAGTTTTGTATTTGAAGATCAAATTTTCTGTTAAGCTCTGGTCTTTTTATCAGGAAGGTTTAAAAGTCCCCTATTTCACTGAATATCCATCTCCTCCCCTGAAAGATCATGCTCATTTTTGCTGGGTAGTTGATCCTTGGTTGAAGTCCACGCTCCTTTGCCTTATGGAATATCATATTCCATGCCCTATGGTCTTTCAATGCAGAAGCTGCAAGGTCCTGTGTAATCCTGACTGTGGTTCCATGATATTTAAATGTACTTTTCCTGTTTATCTCTTTTAATCAAATATGTTTTTTCCTGTTGCCTTACCTGATATCATGATTGCAGACACTGATTTTCTGAGTTTAGCTGAAGCACAATAGATTTTGCGCTAGTTCCTAATTTAAATCTGTGTGAATCTATGTCAAATGTACTTCTTGTAAGAAAATTTTTAAATGTTGCATTCTAATCCATTCTGCTCTCTTCTTCCATTTTGTGAGCATGTTTATCCCCTTTACATTTACTGTTATGATTGTTAATTCTGTATTTCTCTCCATCCTATTCTCTTATACTTCTTTCTCTTTTTGCTCCTTGTTCTCCTTTACAAAGAAAGGGAGCATTATGGGAAAGATATGTGTGTGTGTGTGTGTGTGTACACACAAATATTTGTTTATGTATATATATGCATGTGTATTGTATGTACACATGTATATGTGTGTATACATACACACGTATATGTGTATATGTATGCATTGTGTGTGTATATACACACACACACATATATGTACACATATATATCACCAGTGCTCTATGCTTGATGCAATTAGCTTTCACATCCTTTTTATCCCTTCACCCAGACCCCAATCTCAGATTCTTACCATTTTTTATTTCCTCTTAAACCTTTACTCACTATTCTTCCCTCTGAGTTTACAGTATGTTTTGCTTATGACTAATCCCTCCTTGAATCTATCCTAACTATTATTAGTCCTTTTCCCTGATAACTCCTCTTTCCCTGTTGAGCAGAATATATGTCTACATCTGATTACATGCATGTATGTATATATGTATTCCACTCATCACTGACAGGTTCACATGAAAATGTGGTTCAAGTGATGTGTGTTCCTCCCACCCCTTCTGCTTTGTATATAGTTTATTTGTGCACTCTTATTTTTTTCAAGTATAGGCATTTGTTGTGGGTAGCACACAACACATCAAGCAGGCTCCTTTGCCCCTGGAGAGATGAAGGTTAAGGTGGACTCCACATTAGGAGGGTGGCAGCCCTCCAAGGGAGAAGGGGGGCTGTTTAAGGGGGATGAGTCCTTAAGGGAGATGCCCATCAAGGAAGACCCTAACTTAAGGGAGACACTCTCCATTTAAGGAAGATGTTCCCTATTTGGGCACTCTTAGTATTCAAGATAACAAGTTCTCCCACTTCTCCCCCTTCATTCACAAGTGTATTCCTTTTTCCTTTCTTTTAAGATTATCAAAATGTAATAAAAACTACTCCCAGCCTCTCTTTTTTATTTAACTGTTTCCATGGCTGCTGATGGCTTTTTCTTCTTTAGGATTATACTCAGTTTTGCTGGGTAAGTTATTCTTTATTGTAAGCATACGTGTACATTCTACATACACATGCATCTTTTGCCTCTCTGAATATTATACTCCAATCTTTCTGTTCTCTTATAGTGCTACAGCTTATGTGATTGTAACTATGGTTCCTTAGTATTTGAATTATTTCTTTCTATCTACTTGCAATATTTTTCTTTGACTTGGAAGCTTTGGATTTTGTCTATAATGTTACTGGGAGTTTTAATTTTGTAGTGTTTCTGGAAATAATCATTGGATTCCTTCAATTTTCACTTTTTTCTCTGCTCTTAATAGTTTTGAACAGTTTTCTTTTGTTATTTTTTAAAGTGTGAAGTCCATGTTCCTTTTTTGGTCATGCCTTTCAAGTAGTCCAAATGATTCTTAACTTATCTCATTTTGATCTGTTTTCTTAGTCTATAAGTGAAAGATAACTTTCTCAGTTTTTGATAAGTGATATATTTTCTTTGTTTTTTTTTACTTTGTTTTAATATTTCTTATTTTCTCATGTAGTCATCTTCTATTTCTTCCATCTAATTTTCAAGGACTCCATTATTTGGGTAGGGTTGAATACCTTCTGTAATTCTACTTCCAAGTTTTTCCTTCATAGTTCTCATTTCTTTTACAATTTTTTCTCTTGCCTGCTCATATCATTTGTAATATCAATTTTAACTCTTTAAAAAAAAAAAGGTCTGATTTCTTTCTTCTAGAAACTTTAATTGATCTTGTGGCCACACTCTGTTTTCTTTGAGGTTTTTCTTGTAGGTGTTTTGAAGGTAGGTGTTCCTCTTTTGCTGGATTTTTATTTTGTCTGTCATTGTCACAATAATAGATCTTTATGACGGGATTCCTTTTTTCTCCTTCCAGCCTTTTTTCTCACTTTGGATAATATTTTAGGGGGATGATCTGCACATGTCTGGAAGTATTGAAGGACTTGTTTTGTCCTGATTGTATTTTCTGATGTCTTGCTACTATTTTCTCTAGTAATCTATTGAGTGCTATATTCTTTGAGGATTACAGGCATGGCTCAGATTATGATACAAGGTTACATTCAGTTTGTCTTTTATTTTTTCTTAGAGTTCATCTCTCCAGATTCTACTCCTTAATCTTCTTTGGAACTCCCAAGTCATCCTTAATCCTGTGCTCTTCTTCCATTTTCAATGCAGAAATAAAATCTAGAATAATATCTGAACTACAAATTATTCTTTAAAATTTCCTGAATTTCTCCCAAATTTCAACAATTTTTTCTGCTCAAACTCAACTTCTGACCTGCTTCCATAGCCCAAATCCCTCCAAGTTACCTACACAATTTCCTTCTACATTTTGATTATGCTCCTTCTACAACTTTCTCACAAAGGAGTGATAATTTATTATATCAGTGATCATCTGAATTGCATGAACAATAAGATGGAGGACTAGATTCTCAAACTTATCAAAAAATAGTAACTATGCACCAGATATAAAGCAACATCAGCTATCTCCATGGTCTAGAACACTAAGATTATGAACAAGGTGAAAACTCAATGAGTTAACAGTTAGGAATGCTAATCCCTAATCACAACTCTTTCACTCAGTATTCACTTCCCTACCAGCCACCATGCTTATGGCAGGACAAGCCAACCTAAATGCTTGCAACAGAAATCATCCTACATCTCAACTCTCCCCACTCTCAGCCCCCAGTACCTTGGGCATCTAATTGGTAAAAATTTGCTCATGCCTCAACAAGAGCAAGTGGAATCTTAGCAGCAAGGAGCAGTGGCACTCTCTGCCACAAAATAACTTGGTCAGAAAATGCAAGACAAAGAGAACTGGGATAGGTGTGTGTGTGGGGCAGGGGGTAGAGGTTGGTAGATGGCACTCCATCAAACCTAGGGTAAAGAGTCCAGCATCCAGCCTGGTTTAGTTATGTCCCCTTAAAAGTTGCTTAAAGGCAGAGATCTAGGCTAGTGAAACATGAATTGCCTAGTTTGGGAAGAACCAAAGAAAACTTAGAGTTCCACCACCCCCAGTTAAAGTATAATTGAAAGAATAAGAAAGTGAGCAATAGAGAGAAATAAAGGGGGAAAAGCTGAAATTACTGAAGATCTCAGGAAGAAAGAAAATTCTATAAAGAGACTTGAACATGAGCAGATAAACCAAAAGGGAAGATGATAGAAGGGAAAATGGGCTCCAAACCTAGTAAAAGAGTTCAGGCATCTTTGCATTATTATTACAAAACAAAACAAAATGAACTGACATCTGATGAGGCAGAGGATCCTATAGATTTAAAAAATACAATGGGACCACAGCAAGATATTCCTGAATGCTTAGAAGAGACATCAGAATTATGAAAGTAGTATTTATAGCTTTCACAATCAGAAATGATTGACAAAATAGAAAAATTTGAATCCATTGTGGCAACCCTCACCAAAGAAGGAAAATCAAGAAAAACTGATGGGGAATACAAGTACATAAGCATGAAGGACAATATGGGAGAAGAGCAATAACATTGAAAGAGATATGATCTCCATACCAGAAAAAATATTGATCTTGAAGACATGATGTATAGAGATAACTTAAGAAATAAAGTTGGGCTAAATAAAAAATAAGGGCCATGAATCAAGTAAAAGTCTAGAATAGATAGAAAAGGAAGATGAATAATGAATAGAGTGAGGGAAAGAAATATATTCTAGAAAAAAAGTACAGAAAATCAAATTTTAAAAACTAATGAATAAAATAAGTGAAGAGGATGAGAGGGAGTGAGATTCTGGTTGACTACTTAACAGGGAGGGGGAAAAGAGAGGGAAAGAATTAAATAACTAGGTAAAAGCAAACAAAAAAAGAGCTAATATACAACATTCTAAAACAAAAGAAATGAGTAACAAACAAGGGGGAAAGGCATGAAGGTAATGAAAAAATAGTGGGAAAAGAGCTACCCTAAAAAATGTTAAGTTAAAAAAATTGGAGACATAGTATTGTTTCTAGGAGAAGAGGGAAAGAATCATATCTTGGAAAATTATTACAAACAAAGGAAAATATAAACCTAAATCTCACATCTCTAAATGTAAATGGATTAAACAAGCCAATAAAATGAAAAAAAGAGTGACATTGCATAAAAATAAAACAGCACAATTTGTTGCATATCAGAAACACATTTTTTTTAAAAAAATTCAATGAATTAACAGTTAGGAATGCTAGTTAGGAACACAACAGTTAGGAATAAAAAATGAGGGGCTTGAAAAAAATTACTATGCAACAAGTGAATGCACAAAAACCAGAATTGCAATCATACTATCATCAAAGAAAACTACATTATGCTATAAGAAACCAATATCAATATTAAACTTATAGGCTCCAAGTGCCTTAGTATCTAAATTTATAAAGGAAACATTACTTGAAGTATAACAAGAATACATAAGCAATTCCAATATCCTTCTCTCCAGTTTTGGATAAGTCTAACAGAAAGATAAAAGGGAAAATAGAGACTGAACAAATGGCTGGAAAAACTAGAATTAAAAGACTTATGCCATCTTCTAAATAAGACTGTTAAAGAATATACATATATCTTAGCAACACATGGAGCTTTTACAAAAATTGACCATGTATTAGGACATAGATATTACAAATATAGAAATAGTAAATTCATCCTTTACAGATCATACAGCAACAAAAATAATAATTATTCAGAGAGAACAAGAAAAATACATAGACTTCAATGGAAACAACAATGAATGAGTCAAAGAATGAATCAGAGAAACAATGAGTAGTTGTGTAAAAGAAAATAATGATGAAACAACATGCCAAATTTTCTGGTATATAGCTAAAGCAGTACCCAGGGGGAAAATCATATCTCTACAAACATACATTAATAAAAGGGAAAGAGAGGATTAATGAACTAAATATGCATCTTTTAAAATTAGAATGCCAAGAAGTAAATAAACCTAAAATAAACACAAGAGATATAAAAATTAGGGGAGGAGTTGATTAACTAAAAATCAAAAACACTATAGAAATGACAAATAAAATCAAAAGCTAGCTCTTTGCAATGATTAATAAAATTGATAAACCTTTAGCCAATCTGATTAAAAAGATAAAGGTGGAAAATCATATCAACAAAATAGCAAATGTGCAAGATGAAGTCATGACAAAACCAGAAGAATTAAAATGATAAACAGAACCTAGAGAATTCTGTTAACATATATGTTAACAAAACTGAAAACACAAAAGAAATGGAGGAATGCCTTCAAAAATATTAAATATGTAGACTAACAGAAAACCAAATAGGTCTTAAATAACCCATTCTTGGAAAAGGATATAGAATTAACTATAAAGAAACTTTCAAAGGGGGAAAATTTCCTGGTCCTAAGAGGTTTATTCACTTAAACTTTTAAAGAAAAAATAATGCCAATACTACACAAATTATTTTCAAAATTCAAAAAAAGGCAATGACTAAATAAAACATGCCTAATCTTTGACCTAGAGACATTATTTTTAAGCTTATACCCCAAAGAGATCAAATAAAGGGGAAAATAATCCTTAGGTACAAAACTAATTATACTAGCTTTTTTACATGGACCAAAAAAAATGGAAATTATCAAATTCAACAGCTCTGATTACAAATAAAAAGAGTTCTCTTCACCAGGTGGTGAGTCAAATGAAACCAATCATAAAACATCTACACATGCTCCACAATCTCTCCAAGATATTACCTTTATATGTCCTGATTCTCAGGGAAGCAATTTCCTCAGCATCCTCTACTTAGAGAATTTGATTTAATATTTTATATTTTTGTTGAAATTCTAGTAATTTATTTTTGCTTTGGGGTATATAATTGAGCAAAATACTGATTTGATAACCTGCTTTATTTGCCCTCCATTGACAGTAATTTCTCCTTTCTCTTTTTTTTTAAAATTTTGTTGATTTGTTAGTGTAAGTTTTTAGAGTTAAAAATTTTTCCCTAAGCATTAACTTAGATGCATCCTGAAAATTCTGCTATTTTATCTAATTTTTGTTATTTTCTTTGATAATATTTTGCTTCCTTTTCATTATTTTTCTTTGACTTACTCATTTTTAGGCTTACTAACATAATTAATATGAATTATTAATATAATTTCATTTCTATTTAAGTCTGAATTCTTTCCTCAAATTCTCCTTATTCATTACATTTTATTATATTATGGTCAATAAGAGATGTGTTTTTAATATTTCATCTTTTCTTCATTTGTTTTTGAGCATTTTGTACCCTACTTGTAACAGTGCTAAGTAATGCTCAGAAATATATTTAGAAATACATGTATATGCGTGTGTGTATATATTTATATTTCCCAGCATTCCAGAGTACTGTTTTTTAAATCAACCATATGGTAGGACACAAAGTATATAAATATAATATCTATAATATGTTATATACATATGTAACAAATGTGTAATATTATATATCTTATGCCTTATCATATGTATAATCCTTTAAATTGGACTCCATCATCTATATGTATATATATATATATATGGCTGTTACTTAAAATTCTCATTAAGCAATTGTCATATAAATGCATTAATAATATATACATACACACGTGTGTATATGTGTGTATGTAGTTAACCCAGATATAATTCCCATATGTAACCAGCAGGTGTCACTGTGAGACTAGCTTTAGTTAGAAGACGTCTTTCCCACTGTAGGAATGTGGGCTCAGCAGATATTTCTCAGACCACAGTTTTCTTCTACTGGGTCACCCCAGAGGTATGATCTTCCATTCATCTATGCTCCTACTTCACTTCCTCTGCATTAGAGGTTGAGGCTTCCCTCCTGTGCCTATGTTCTAAGCTACACCTGAAACTATTCAAGATTGAATCATTTTTAGCCTAGAGTAATGGTTATAATTCACCATGTAAACAGGGAAGAGCACCTCTATCTCTCAGCTATATTTAGGAGCTTATAAAAGTTTATTATGAAAGATAGCGTTATAAAGAGGTTGAAGAGCTGGCCCAGAAGCTAGGAAGAACTTAGGTCAAGTATTACCGCTGACGCATATTGGTTTTGTGACCCTGGGCAAGTCACTGAATTTCTTCCTGCTCTGGACAATTCTTTAAAAAAAATGTTGCAGAGAAGGTGCCTACCTGCATTGGCAGGGGGCTTACTCATGCAGGAGTTACTTATAAAATGAAACCACAGGTCTCATCATTATCCTTATAATGTAGCAACTATTAATAGTAATTACCAAAAAATTCTCCCTTACTTTCAGCCCAAAATTCCCCATTTGGGATGAAATCCTGGTTATTTTAGGCAAACATTCAGCTCCTTACTTCTGTTGCAATCCCCAATCCCAACCCCACATACAACCTTCAGTGAAATTAATATATATTAATTATTTAAAATGAATGCTGCTTGGAGATCACATCACTAACTTAAAAAGACTGAGATTGCTAGAAAACAGAACTGGGAAATACCTGTTTGACAAATATACACTCGGAGGAAATTGTAAAAGTTCCTCCAAATACCTTAAGGCTTTGGGGCCCTGAGCTTAGATACTCCAAACACATAACTCTTCTCTCTCCAGATAAAGAATAAAAAGTTGGCATCTAAAAGAAAATTAATTATACTAATGAATGAAATTAATATATTAATTAATTATGTTAACATACATACATGCATCACAAAGCAGTTATGATAAACCACACTTTTTTTTAAAGGAAAAAAATTAAAATTAGAAACAGTTTAAAGAAACGAGAAAATCACATAGAAAATGCTTGCAAGCTGTAGATGTGGAGGAAGCATATGATGGAGTTAAACCTATTACAATTCTCAAAGAAAGAGTCACTAACAATAGTGACAGCTACGGGGACCTCTTTACTCTCCTTTGTGACTATCTGCTGTGGCTGCCATCTTCACCCCTCCACTGCCGCAATCAAAAGCTCCAGGGCTACAGGATTCTGATTTTTTCCTCTCCCACAATCTCAGAGCTCAGATAGCCTCTGCCTGTTTCAGGGAGGTAAGAAAATGATCTCTCTAGAACCACAACACATTTTGGACCTTTCCTCTGGCCCACAGAGAAAATCATTCTGAATACTTTATATATATATATATATATATATATGTGTGTGTGTGTGTGTGTGTGTGTGTGTGTGTGTGTGTGTATGTGAGTGTATTATATATATATACTTATATATATTATATATACTTATATATATTATATATACTTATATATATTATATACACTTATATATAATATATATGTGTGTGTGTATATACATACATATATATATATATATGCCATTTGGTGCATTTTTAGAATGACTCGAACAATAAATGCCTGTTGATTGATTGGTTGACAGCAGAAGACTGATGACGAATCATGCTTCTATTTCCTTGGCAGAGAGGTAACAGACTAGAAGTGGAGGCTGAATTCTAAGATACAGCCAATGTGTGAATTTGTTTTGTTTGGCTATAATTTGCTACAAAGGAGACAGATGCGGGGGGGAAGCAACACTCTCTCTACTCCCCAATCTAGAGGGGAAGGGGAAAGGGTAGTGATAGAGATGCCAAAAGGAAAAGAAGAAAAGAAAGAAAATATTGTCAATGAAACATTTTTAAAAGCACACAGGAAAGTTGAAGGAAATTCAGATGGGCAATATTGGAGCTACCATGTTAAATTTGAAATGTACTCTCAGAAAAGGCTTTACGTGATAAAAGTTCATAGAGTCATATATAATCATTTTTTGTTCTTTGTATGAATAAGTGTTCGTGTTTGTCAAGTTCAAGGAAAATTCAGAATTCTCGAATTTGTATCAGAAACAAAATTTGCTTTTAAAAAGATTTGAAATCTATAGAATTAGCCACATTGAAAAGAAAACTGGTCCTTGAGATTTATCTTCACCACAGTGACAAACAATGGTCACAGGAGTCATAAATGAAAAGGAGAACTGAATATTGTTACATTCTTACACATAATTGATTAAAACATTCCAGCTTGCTTTCCCGGGAATTGTTAACCACCAAGCATAACAATCTATCACTTTGATATCTGAGTTCCTTCACGTTTCAATGGTGTAGCCATTCTCTAACAAGGCATCAGAATGTTTAAACAGATTTGACAAAAAAGGTGGGGTGGTATAGTTCAAACAGTGTGCTATTAACTAGATGGATGCCCATAAATACAAGAATTGTAGCTTAACTCGAGCTATCCCATGATTTGAGACAATTATAGCCTCATCTGATGCTGCCATCTAAATGGCAATATGCATGTCTTCTACTTGTTTATGTTACCAAATGAAATACAAATCCAAGTGCAAGAGATCATATACTGCTCTAATAATAGGAACAATTCACACTTACATAGTGCTTCGTAAATACTTTCCTCACAACAACCCTGTAAAGTAAACAGTGCAAATAGCATCATGGTATTGTGGTTATAGTGTTAGTTAGATTTAGAGTCTGGAAAACCTGAGTTTGAATCTAACCTCACATACTAGCTGTGGGACCCTAAGCAAGTCACTTTGCCTTTCTTGGACTCAGTTTCCTTATCAACAAAATGAGGGTAATAATAATAGCACCTACATCATAGCATTATTGTGAAAATCTAATGATCTAAAACAGAGGTGTCTAACAGGGCACCAGCAGGCACATTGCAGCTGCAATACTCCCCAATAAAACACCAATCAGATAAAAATGCAATTGGGCAATATCTAATAAAATAAATAAAAATATAATACAACACAGATATGTTAATATGTGATTTTCTAAATCAATATGCTGTCTGCAGGGATCCTTTATGTGTGATTTAGTGGACTCCATTTCTGTTTTGGATTCAATACCATAATCCAAAACACTTTGAAAACACTGAAGTTCTATATCAATATTATTGTTGCTATTCTGTTTTTCAGTCATGTCTGTCTTTGCTCAACCCCATGGATATTTGTCAATGGGGTTTTCTCAGCAAAGATACTGGAATGGTTTCCCATTTTGTTCTCCAGTGTGCTCTTATTTTACAGATGACAAACTGAGGCAAATATGGGTTAAGTGACTTGCCCAGGGTCTCATAGTAAATGTCAGAGGCCAGATTTGAACTCAGATATTCCTGATTCCAAGACCAGTGCTCTATCTGGTACACCACCTAGCTGCCTTTACTTTCACTCTGTATATGAAGCTACTGAAACTCAGAAAAGGTAAATGAGGTTCCTAAGATCAGAAAGTGTCAAGAGAGAAACTCACTCTAAATCCAGTGGTCTTTCTGGTGAACCACACTCACTAATACCATGTTTATCAATGAACAAAAGACCTATTCTACATCTTTGCTTTGAGTTAAAAGAGAGAAAAAGTGACTTCTTACTTTATATAAAGTTTACTGATATTTGGAAGGTCAATGGAAACGAATTCAAAATCTGAAGTCAGCAATAACATATGATAGAAAACAAATAATTGAACTACAAAACTCTGATTAAATGAGTTCAATTATATCTCAAAGGTACCCATCATTCTTTGAAGACACAGCACATTCCTATCTAGCCAGCAAAGCTACCTTAGTCTTTTATAGAGTTTAAAAACCTCTTTATATGTCATTATGAGTGAAAACAATGGGATTCTTCATGCAAATTATCATTTAAAAAATCGGGAGAGGTGTGTCACATTCCCAAGTCAAATATATAAAAGCTCCATGCAGAAGAAGAAATTCAGACTTCAGCAACTTGCTCCTAGCAATCTAGCCAAGTCTTCAACACCTGCTATCATGACTCGATTCTTCTGCTGCGGAAACTATTTCCCAGGATATCCTTGCTATGGTACCAACTGGCACAGAGGCTTCAGAGCCACTCCCTTAAACTGTGTTGTGCCACTGGGATCTCCCCTGAACTATGGACAAGGTTGCAATGGCTACAGTTCACTAGGGTATGGCTTTGGTGGTAGCAACTACAGCAACCTGGGTTGTGGTTATGGAGGCAGCTATTGTAGACCATGGGGCTCTGGCTCTGGCTATGGCTACAGCACCTATTGAAGACATGAAGACAGCCAACAGAGTGAACAATTTTAATATCAACTGCATAATCTATCCAGGAAGAGATTCCAGGAAGTGTTGAAAGGATCAGATTTTATCTACTGCTCACTAACATTTTGCCAGATTATCAGCTATGGCTTAGCACTTTGATGCTCCTGAGAACCCAGCTCTTGAGACCTCAAAGTTCCTTCACCTGAGCTAAAACTCATTTAAAATCATATGATGACTTTCATTTATCCTGAATGTTAACAATGAAACAAGTATTTCACTTCAAGTTTGCTCTGTGATTTTGTTTCTGTACTTCTGCCTAGATGTATTTCAAGTCGGGAATGAGAAGGGTGTTGGGGACTTAGCTTATTAATAAAACTGCTGCATTTGAAATACCAGCATTGTCTTCGTCCTGGTTGTTTATATCACTGTGTGCTCTTTATGTACTCTAACTTATCAGCCAAAGTTACTAACTTGCAGGAAGAACTATGACCAAATCCTGTGAATTTCTGACCTGGGTAAAGGGAAGCATCATCTCATTGTTCACCTTTTGTTGTAATGCTGACTTTTGAACCTCTTTAAATGTAACTGTTTGTACATTTTTCCCCCTTTAGACTGAGTTCTTTGACAACAGGGTTTTTGGCTTTCTTTGGCTTTTTTTTTTCCTTTGGCTTTCTTTGTTTCCCTCACACTCGGCACAATGCTTAGTGCACACAGTGGGTATTTATAATAAATGATACTTAATTGATTGATTACTAGAGGAGTATGTCTAGAGTACCAGGGGTGTATGGGGTGCTCAGGGAGGACTAGCACCTCTGGTGTGAGGGTTTGCTGAGCCTTTTTCAGGGCTGCTCTGTCCATCTTTGGTGTCCACCTGTCACCCAGCTCTCATTTAAGAAGCTGTAGCATGTGCAGCAGCAACACCCCTTCAAAACTATCTTGGAAGACAGGTTGAAGGTAACCTACAAGACTCAAACTGCTCACTGAGTTTGGGAGATGTCTACCCTAAGCATGTGAAGACTTCCTCCAGCAAAATGGGTAGATAAGAACAATTTGTTCCAAGGACCATGAAAGTGGCTGAAAGAGGAATTGTGAAATGTTTAGAGTTTGGTTAGATATTGAAAACACGAAGGTAATCCACTGCAGCCCAGACCATTGCAGTCATCCCGACTCAGGAAGAGAGAGTAAGACTGATGACTGCACAACTCTGCCTCACTTAAATCCAATTCACTCACAAGTCATCCCCTGTGATGTCATTGGTCCTCTTTGAAAATGAAGGATAAACAACCACTGGAGTAGTTGTGGGGGAAAACTGGGTTGCAATGCTTCTTCCTACTCTGACAGTTTGGTTTGTTCTCTTCCATCTCTTTATAATATTCACTCTTTGGTCCCAGTCTTCCAGGGATGGGCCATCTATAACATTTTACAGGGCACTTTGAGTGGTCAGGGTGTGTCTTCTCTACCACAATTGACTTGTACTAATTATTGGGGGTCTGTAACTAGAGCTCCAGCTCCATTTAACTGCTTAACATCAACTTACTTTTACGAAAGGATATTTACTGGACTGATAAAGCAAAAATAAGTACATGAGCATTTCTCCTCCCTGTCTCCAGGGGAATGTTTTCCCTTACATCAAACTTAGCTCTTTTCTTACATAGTCTTGGTCCCACCATGATGACATCCAAAGGCAGCATTTCTGCCAGTTGATTCCTTGTTTTAGCTATAACTGGATTAGGGCCCCAAAGGTTACTCTCAAGGATTAATCATTGCCCCTTGCATATCAATGCTGCATTTGGTTGCAAAACCTGGACTGGATTTCAACTCCTGAATTCCTGTGGGACTCTCTTTCTCAACCTCTTGAAATTCCCTAGGTTGGAGACTCAAGTGGAGAATAAACAAACATGCCAAGGACAGAGGTCTATTTCTTAGGGTTAAATAATTTCAGAAAAGAGGAGTCCCTAGAGCCTCTCCACTTAGGACATTGTCTCTTAAACTCCATATGCAGAATAGAGTTCTCAAATGAAACCAAAAGAGAGAGATAGTCAGAGTTTCCTGGGCCTTCTTGAGGCTAACTCAGTTCCAATCAAAAAAGGGTCCTCCCAAGAACCTGGTTAACAGAGTGGAAGCAGTTTCAAAATGTCTATGCATGCTCCACAGTCTCAAAGGCACTTCCCTTAAATGTAAATACAACTCTCCCAAGAGCAAGTTTATACTCTCCAATTAGAAATTCTAGCCATTGATCAGATTCCTAAAATCTAGCTACTGATCAGATTCTTATAATCTAGTCAATAGCTCACAGATGCTCAGATTCCTTAAAAGTTTGGCTAATATGATGAATGTTCTAATAAACCTTTGTTTTTGGCTGAAAGAAGACTTGGGTTGAATTCTTTCAGGCAGAAGCCACCTGTTTTGATTTTGGGGTGCCAGTACCCCTAAACCTCAATAGTTTGGTGGCCCATATGGGGAAAATGCCTAACCCCAAGTTCTTCTCCAGTCAAGACTGGAAGGTATGTAAGCCTCTCCCCCTTCTTTCTTGCTCTGTAGTTGGGGTCACTCTCCAAGCACCAAGGCTTGTAGCTGCTTTTCAGGCCAACAGTTACAAGGCTGTCTTGCATAAGGCCTGGTGCTCTCAGGCTCTTGGTTCACTGGTTTGGTTCAAGGCCATGGACCTACATACACCTTCCACAGCATAGAGGACAAGGACAGATCCCCTATCTGGAAGCATATGCCCAATTCTGTCAATTCTCTCAGCGCTAGGGAATTGGGAAAACTGCAGTTGCTTTTTGGTTCCCTGAGGCTTACTTACTCCCTTCCCTCTACACCCCTGAATCCTCCTTCATGGAGGTTATAGGTGAAAGTTAGAACAGCTAAAAACATTTTAATAGAATCTGGAGGTTTTGTGATCAATCATTAAAGAGTGTTTCAAAACTCTAGGCAACCTGGTCACTCTCTTCCCTTGAGTCAAGAGGTATCTGTTAACTCCTCTCATAGGAGAAGAAAGTTTCACCCTTTCCCCTTCACCTTTGATTTTGCCCTCCCCCCACCTAGGGAAGGGAAGGCATGGGCTCCACTGGCAATGGCCAAACAACAGGTACCAGCCAATGTCCCCACATCGTTCCCTAGATGCAGCCCATGCTCAGTTCCAATCAACCTCCTCTTTGGGACCCCTTGAGGCAGGGACAGCTCTATGCCTCAGCAGTAAGCAGTTTCAGAAGCCAAGACTTTTGCCCCTTACCCCAAAAGAATTTGGGTCCCATTTGTTTGAGGGGGGAATTATGGGGTTGGGATCTGGACTCTAGAAAGGAAAAACCCTGGATTTTCCCATATGGCCAAATCTCTGGCATTCACCTGAGACTATAATCCCATCAACTGACCTTTTCTTATCACCTACACCCAATCTCCCAATTCTCTGTTACCCTTAACCTAGCCTAGCCTTCCATTGTCTTACCTCCCTATGAACCCCTGCCACTTCCCACCCTTAATCCTAGCTAGGCTCCATTCTCCCTTGGCCACATGGTCCAGGTCCCTGGAGTTCTATTACTTCACAGTCCACGAAGACTACTTGGCCACTCCTAGATCCCTCCCACAGTCTTTCTGTATATAAGGTCCATCTTGTCTCCATTAAGGTGCTCAGATTCTTAAAATCTAGCTACTACTCAGATTCTTATAATCTAGCCAATAGCTCACAGATGCTCAGATTCCTTAAGAGTCTGGCTAATATGAAGGATGTTCTAATAAACCTTGTTTTTGGCTGAAAGATGCTGTTCCAAGAACTCTGTTCCTGCCCCAGAGTCCCAGTGCATCTTAATTGACAAGTAAGATATTTATTAAGTATCATATAATTTCTCTCCTCACTTTCACAGCTAAACTCCTTTAAGAAAGCCACTCATAATAAGTTTCTCTAATTCATGTCCTCTTAATCCCATTTAAAAAAAATGTTTTCCCCCAATTATATATAAAAACAAATTTTAACATTAGGTTTTTTTTTTTAAGTTTTGAGTTCCAAATTCCATTCCTCCTTCTCTCATCTATCCCACCCCTGACACAATAAGCAATGTGATGCAGGTTTTACACTGCAACCACATAAAACATTTCCATAATGGTCATTTTATAGAAGAAAATTCGAACAAAAAAAAAGAAAGAAAGAAAGAAAGAAAGAAAGAAAGAAAGAAAGAAAGAAA